>NW_028152512.1:0-250646 GCF_951799395.1 Argentina silus | reverse complement strand
GCACGCTATCAGAAGTGTGTGCGCGGCAGGAGAGACAAATCCATGTTTTCGCGCCTTTTTTGCCATTTCCAGGTCGAAGAAAACAAAGGCCCCAAAAATAAAGAAACGGCTGTCCAGCGAAAACTGAGGCTTCAAACTTGATTAAAACAGTCTCTCAGACAATAACTCAAGGGCCGCTTGTGTTTTTTAGGCCTTCGCAAGCTATCGGAAGTGTGTGCGCGGCAGGAGAGACAAATCCATGTTTTCGCGCCTTTTTTACGATTTCAAGGTCGAAAAACACATAGGCCCCAAAATGAAAGAAACGGCTGCCGCGCCAAAACTATGGCTTCAAACTTGATGAAAACATTCTCTCCCACAATAACTCAAGGGCAGCTTGTGTTTTTTAGGCCTTCGCAAGCTATCGGAAGTGTGTGCGCGGCAGGAGAGACAAATCAATGTTTTCGCGCCTTTTTTGCCATTTCCAGGTCGAAAAACACACAGGCCCCAAAAATAAAGAAATGGCTGTCCAGCCAAAACTGAGGCTTCAAACTTGATGAAAACAGTGTCTCCTATATTGGAGTAGGGGCTGCTTGTGGTTATTAGGCATTTGCAAGCTCTCCGAAGTGTGTGCGCAGCAGGAGAGACAAATCCATGTTTTTATGCCTTCTTTGGCATTTTCAGGTGGAGAAAAACACAATCCCGAAAGAAAAAGAAAAGGCTGCCGCGCCAACACTGAGGCTTCAAACTTGATGAAAACAGTGTCTCCCATAGTGGAGTAGGGGCTGCTTGTGGTTATTAGGCCTTTGCAAGCTCTCCGAAGTGTGTGCGCGGCAGGAGAGACAAATCAATGTTTTCGCGCCTTTTTTGCCATTTCCAGGTCGAAAAACACACAGGCCCCAAAAATAAAGAAATGGCTGTCCAGCCAAAACTGAGGCTTCAAACTTGATGAAAACAGTGTCTCCCATATTGGAGTAGGGGCTGCTTGTGGTTATTAGGCATTTGCAAGCTCTCCGAAGTGTGTGCGCAGCAGGAGAGACAAATCCATGTTTTTATGCCTTCTTTGGCATTTTCAGGTGGAGAAAAACACAATCCCGAAAGAGAAAGAAAAGGCTGCCGCGCCAACACTGAGGCTTCAAACTTGATGAAAACAGTGTCTCCCATAATGGAGTAGGGGCTGCTTGTGGTTATTAGGCATTTGCAAGCTCTCCGAAGTGTGTGCGCAGCAGGAGAGACAAATCCATGTTTTTATGCCTTCTTTGGCATTTTCAGGTGGAGAAAAACACAATCCCGAAAGAGAAAGAAAAGGCTGCCGCGCCAACACTGAGGCTTCAAACTTGATGAAAACAGTGTCTCCCATAGTGGAGTAGGGGCTGCTTGTGGTTATTAGGCCTTTGCAAGCTCTCCGAAGTGTGTGCGCAGCAGGAGAGACAAATCCATGTTTTTATGCCTTCTTTGGCATTTTCAGGTGGAGAAAAACACAATCCCGAAAGAGAAAGAAAAGGCTGCCGCGCCAACACTGAGGCTTCAAACTTGATGAAAACAGTGTCTCCCATATTGGAGTAGGGGCTGCTTGTGGTTATTAGGCATTTGCAAGCTCTCCGAAGTGTGTGCGCAGCAGGAGAGACAAATCCATGTTTTTATGCCTTCTTTGGCATTTTCAGGTGGAGAAAAACACAATCCCGAAAGAGAAAGAAAAGGCTGCCGCGCCAACACTGAGGCTTCAAACTTGATGAAAACAGTGTCTCCCATAGTGGAGTAGGGGCTGCTTGTGGTTATTAGGCCTTTGCAAGCTCTCCGAAGTGTGTGCGCAGCAGGAGAGACAAATCCATGTTTTTATGCCTTCTTTGGCATTTTCAGGTGGAGAAAAACACAATCCCGAAAGAGAAAGAAAAGGCTGCCGCGCCAACACTGAGGCTTCAAACTTGATGAAAACAGTGTCTCCCATATTGGAGTAGGGGCTGCTTGTGGTTATTAGGCATTTGCAAGCTCTCCGAAGTGTGTGCGCAGCAGGAGAGACAAATCCATGTTTTTATGCCTTCTTTGGCATTTTCAGGTGGAGAAAAACACAATCCCGAAAGAGAAAGAAAAGGCTGCCGCGCCAACACTGAGGCTTCAAACTTGATGAAAACAGTGTCTCCCATAGTGGAGTAGGGGCTGCTTGTGGTTATTAGGCCTTTGCAAGCTCTCCGAAGTGTGTGCGCGGCAGGAGAGACAAATCAATGTTTTCGCGCCTTTTTTGCCATTTCCAGGTCGAAAAACACACAGGCCCCAAAAATAAAGAAATGGCTGTCCAGCCAAAACTGAGGCTTCAAACTTGATGAAAACAGTGTCTCCCATATTGGAGTAGGGGCTGCTTGTGGTTATTAGGCATTTGCAAGCTCTCCGAAGTGTGTGCGCGGCAGGAGAGACAAATCCATGTTTTCGCGCCTTTTTTGCGATTTCAAGGTCGAAAAACACATAGGCCCCAAAATGAAAGAAACGGCTGCCGCGCCAAAACTATGGCTTCAAACTTGATGAAAACAGTCTCTCCCATAATAACTCACGGGCTGCTTGTGTTTTTTAGGCCTTTGCAAGCTCTCCGAAGTGTGTGCGCGGCAGGAGAGACAAATCAATGTTTTCGCGCCTTTTTTGCCATTTCCAGGTCGAAAAACACACAGGCCCCAAAAATAAAGAAATGGCTGTCCAGCCAAAACTGAGGCTTCAAACTTGATGAAAACAGTGTCTCCCATATTGGAGTAGGGGCTGCTTGTGGTTATTAGGCATTTGCAAGCTCTCCGAAGTGTGTGCGCGGCAGGAGAGACAAATCCATGTTTTCGCGCCTTTTTTGCGATTTCAAGGTCGAAAAACACATAGGCCCCAAAATGAAAGAAACGGCTGCCGCGCCAAAACTATGGCTTCAAACTTGATGAAAACAGTCTCTCCCATAATAACTCACGGGCTGCTTGTGTTTTTTAGGCCTTTGCACGCTATCAGAAGTGTGTGCGCGGCAGGAGAGACAAATCCATGTTTTCGCGCCTTTTTTGCCATTTCCAGGTCGAAGAAAACAAAGGCCCCAAAAATAAAGAAACGGCTGTCCAGCCAAAACTGAGGCTTCAAACTTGATTAAAACAGTCTCTCAGACAATAACTCAAGGGCCGCTTGTGTTTTTTAGGCCTTCGCAAGCTATCGGAAGTGTGTGCGCGGCAGGAGAGACAAATCCATGTTTTCGCGCCTTTTTTACGATTTCAAGGTCGAAAAACACATAGGCCCCAAAATGAAAGAAACGGCTGCCGCGCCAAAACTATGGCTTCAAACTTGATGAAAACATTCTCTCCCACAATAACTCAAGGGCAGCTTGTGTTTTTTAGGCCTTCGCAAGCTATCGGAAGTGTGTGCGCGGCAGGAGAGACAAATCAATGTTTTCGCGCCTTTTTTGCCATTTCCAGGTCGAAAAACACACAGGCCCCAAAAATAAAGAAATGGCTGTCCAGCCAAAACTGAGGCTTCAAACTTGATGAAAACAGTGTCTCCTATATTGGAGTAGGGGCTGCTTGTGGTTATTAGGCATTTGCAAGCTCTCCGAAGTGTGTGCGCAGCAGGAGAGACAAATCCATGTTTTTATGCCTTCTTTGGCATTTTCAGGTGGAGAAAAACACAATCCCGAAAGAAAAAGAAAAGGCTGCCGCGCCAACACTGAGGCTTCAAACTTGATGAAAACAGTGTCTCCCATAGTGGAGTAGGGGCTGCTTGTGGTTATTAGGCCTTTGCAAGCTCTCCGAAGTGTGTGCGCGGCAGGAGAGACAAATCAATGTTTTCGCGCCTTTTTTGCCATTTCCAGGTCGAAAAACACACAGGCCCCAAAAATAAAGAAATGGCTGTCCAGCCAAAACTGAGGCTTCAAACTTGATGAAAACAGTGTCTCCCATATTGGAGTAGGGGCTGCTTGTGGTTATTAGGCATTTGCAAGCTCTCCGAAGTGTGTGCGCAGCAGGAGAGACAAATCCATGTTTTTATGCCTTCTTTGGCATTTTCAGGTGGAGAAAAACACAATCCCGAAAGAGAAAGAAAAGGCTGCCGCGCCAACACTGAGGCTTCAAACTTGATGAAAACAGTGTCTCCCATAATGGAGTAGGGGCTGCTTGTGGTTATTAGGCATTTGCAAGCTCTCCGAAGTGTGTGCGCAGCAGGAGAGACAAATCCATGTTTTTATGCCTTCTTTGGCATTTTCAGGTGGAGAAAAACACAATCCCGAAAGAGAAAGAAAAGGCTGCCGCGCCAACACTGAGGCTTCAAACTTGATGAAAACAGTGTCTCCCATAGTGGAGTAGGGGCTGCTTGTGGTTATTAGACTTTGCAAGCTCTCCGAAGTGTGTGCGCAGCAGGAGAGACAAATCCATGTTTTTATGCCTTCTTTGGCATTTTCAGGTGGAGAAAAACACAATCCCGAAAGAGAAAGAAAAGGCTGCCGCGCCAACACTGAGGCTTCAAACTTGATGAAAACAGTGTCTCCCATATTGGAGTAGGGGCTGCTTGTGGTTATTAGGCATTTGCAAGCTCTCCGAAGTGTGTGCGCAGCAGGAGAGACAAATCCATGTTTTTATGCCTTCTTTGGCATTTTCAGGTGGAGAAAAACACAATCCCGAAAGAGAAAGAAAAGGCTGCCGCGCCAACACTGAGGCTTCAAACTTGATGAAAACAGTGTCTCCCATAGTGGAGTAGGGGCTGCTTGTGGTTATTAGGCCTTTGCAAGCTCTCCGAAGTGTGTGCGCAGCAGGAGAGACAAATCCATGTTTTTATGCCTTCTTTGGCATTTTCAGGTGGAGAAAAACACAATCCCGAAAGAGAAAGAAAAGGCTGCCGCGCCAACACTGAGGCTTCAAACTTGATGAAAACAGTGTCTCCCATATTGGAGTAGGGGCTGCTTGTGGTTATTAGGCATTTGCAAGCTCTCCGAAGTGTGTGCGCGGCAGGAGAGACAAATCCATGTTTTCGCGCCTTTTTTGCGATTTCAAGGTCGAAAAACACATAGGCCCCAAAATGAAAGAAACGGCTGCCGCGCCAAAACTATGGCTTCAAACTTGATGAAAACAGTCTCTCCCATAATAACTCACGGGCTGCTTGTGTTTTTTAGGCCTTTGCAAGCTCTCCGAAGTGTGTGCGCGGCAGGAGAGACAAATCAATGTTTTCGCGCCTTTTTTGCCATTTCCAGGTCGAAAAACACACAGGCCCCAAAAATAAAGAAATGGCTGTCCAGCCAAAACTGAGGCTTCAAACTTGATGAAAACAGTGTCTCCCATATTGGAGTAGGGGCTGCTTGTGGTTATTAGGCATTTGCAAGCTCTCCGAAGTGTGTGCGCGGCAGGAGAGACAAATCCATGTTTTCGCGCCTTTTTTGCGATTTCAAGGTCGAAAAACACATAGGCCCCAAAATGAAAGAAACGGCTGCCGCGCCAAAACTATGGCTTCAAACTTGATGAAAACAGTCTCTACCATAATAACTCACGGGCTGCTTGTGTTTTTTAGGCCTTTGCACGCTATCAGAAGTGTGTGCGCGGCAGGAGAGACAAATCCATGTTTTCGCGCCTTTTTTGCCATTTCCAGGTCGAAGAAAACAAAGGCCCCAAAAATAAAGAAACGGCTGTCCAGCCAAAACTGAGGCTTCAAACTTGATTAAAACAGTCTCTCAGACAATAACTCAAGGGCCGCTTGTGTTTTTTAGGCCTTCGCAAGCTATCGGAAGTGTGTGCGCGGCAGGAGAGACAAATCCATGTTTTCGCGCCTTTTTTACGATTTCAAGGTCGAAAAACACATAGGCCCCAAAATGAAAGAAACGGCTGCCGCGCCAAAACTATGGCTTCAAACTTGATGAAAACATTCTCTCCCACAATAACTCAAGGGCAGCTTGTGTTTTTTAGGCCTTCGCAAGCTATCGGAAGTGTGTGCGCGGCAGGAGAGACAAATCAATGTTTTCGCGCCTTTTTTGCCATTTCCAGGTCGAAAAACACACATGCCCCAAAAATAAAGAAATGGCTGTCCAGCCAAAACTGAGGCTTCAAACTTGATGAAAACAGTGTCTCCTATATTGGAGTAGGGGCTGCTTGTGGTTATTAGGCATTTGCAAGCTCTCCGAAGTGTGTGCGCAGTAGGAGAGACAAATCCATGTTTTTATGCCTTCTTTGGCATTTTCAGGTGGAGAAAAACACAATCCCGAAAGAAAAAGAAAAGGCTGCCGCGCCAACACTGAGGCTTCAAACTTGATGAAAACAGTGTCTCCCATAGTGGAGTAGGGGCTGCTTGTGGTTATTAGGCCTTTGCAAGCTCTCCGAAGTGTGTGCGCGGCAGGAGAGACAAATCAATGTTTTCGCGCCTTTTTTGCCATTTCCAGGTCGAAAAACACACAGGCCCCAAAAATAAAGAAATGGCTGTCCAGCCAAAACTGAGGCTTCAAACTTGATGAAAACAGTGTCTCCCATATTGGAGTAGGGGCTGCTTGTGGTTATTAGGCATTTGCAAGCTCTCCGAAGTGTGTGCGCAGCAGGAGAGACAAATCCATGTTTTTATGCCTTCTTTGGCATTTTCAGGTGGAGAAAAACACAATCCCGAAAGAGAAAGAAAAGGCTGCCGCGCCAACACTGAGGCTTCAAACTTGATGAAAACAGTGTCTCCCATAATGGAGTAGGGGCTGCTTGTGGTTATTAGGCATTTGCAAGCTCTCCGAAGTGTGTGCGCAGCAGGAGAGACAAATCCATGTTTTTATGCCTTCTTTGGCATTTTCAGGTGGAGAAAAACACAATCCCGAAAGAGAAAGAAAAGGCTGCCGCGCCAACACTGAGGCTTCAAACTTGATGAAAACAGTGTCTCCCATAGTGGAGTAGGGGCTGCTTGTGGTTATTAGGCCTTTGCAAGCTCTCCGAAGTGTGTGCGCAGCAGGAGAGACAAATCCATGTTTTTATGCCTTCTTTGGCATTTTCAGGTGGAGAAAAACACAATCCCGAAAGAGAAAGAAAAGGCTGCCGCGCCAACACTGAGGCTTCAAACTTGATGAAAACAGTGTCTCCCATATTGGAGTAGGGGCTGCTTGTGGTTATTAGGCATTTGCAAGCTCTCCGAAGTGTGTGCGCAGCAGGAGAGACAAATCCATGTTTTTATGCCTTCTTTGGCATTTTCAGGTGGAGAAAAACACAATCCCGAAAGAGAAAGAAAAGGCTGCCGCGCCAACACTGAGGCTTCAAACTTGATGAAAACAGTGTCTCCCATAGTGGAGTAGGGGCTGCTTGTGGTTATTAGGCCTTTGCAAGCTCTCCGAAGTGTGTGCGCAGCAGGAAAGACAAATCCATGTTTTTATGCCTTCTTTGGCATTTTCAGGTGGAGAAAAACACAATCCCGAAAGAGAAAGAAAAGGCTGCCGCGCCAACACTGAGGCTTCAAACTTGATGAAAACAGTGTCTCCCATATTGGAGTAGGGGCTGCTTGTGGTTATTAGGCATTTGCAAGCTCTCCGAAGTGTGTGCGCAGCAGGAGAGACAAATCCATGTTTTTATGCCTTCTTTGGCATTTTCAGGTGGAGAAAAACACAATCCCGAAAGAGAAAGAAAAGGCTGCCGCGCCAACACTGAGGCTTCAAACTTGATGAAAACAGTGTCTCCCATAGTGGAGTAGGGGCTGCTTGTGGTTATTAGGCCTTTGCAAGCTCTCCGAAGTGTGTGCGCAGCAGGAGAGACAAATCCATGTTTTTATGCCTTCTTTGGCATTTTCAGGTGGAGAAAAACACAATCCCGAAAGAGAAAGAAAAGGCTGCCGCGCCAACACTGAGGCTTCAAACTTGATGAAAACAGTGTCTCCCATATTGGAGTAGGGGCTGCTTGTGGTTATTAGGCATTTGCAAGCTCTCCGAAGTGTGTGCGCAGCAGGAGAGACAAATCCATGTTTTTATGCCTTCTTTGGCATTTTCAGGTGGAGAAAAACACAATCCCGAAAGAGAAAGAAAAGGCTGCCGCGCCAACACTGAGGCTTCAAACTTGATGAAAACAGTGTCTCCCATAGTGGAGTAGGGGCTGCTTGTGGTTATTAGGCCTTTGCAAGCTCTCCGAAGTGTGTGCGCGGCAGGAGAGACAAATCAATGTTTTCGCGCCTTTTTTGCCATTTCCAGGTCGAAAAACACACAGGCCCCAAAAATAAAGAAATGGCTGTCCAGCCAAAACTGAGGCTTCAAACTTGATGAAAACAGTGTCTCCCATATTGGAGTAGGGGCTGCTTGTGGTTATTAGGCATTTGCAAGCTCTCCGAAGTGTGTGCGCGGCAGGAGAGACAAATCCATGTTTTCGCGCCTTTTTTGCGATTTCAAGGTCGAAAAACACATAGGCCCCAAAATGAAAGAAACGGCTGCCGCGCCAAAACTATGGCTTCAAACTTGATGAAAACAGTCTCTCCCATAATAACTCACGGGCTGCTTGTGTTTTTTAGGCCTTTGCAAGCTCTCCGAAGTGTGTGCGCGGCAGGAGAGACAAATCAATGTTTTCGCGCCTTTTTTGCCATTTCCAGGTCGAAAAACACACAGGCCCCAAAAATAAAGAAATGGCTGTCCAGCCAAAACTGAGGCTTCAAACTTGATGAAAACAGTGTCTCCCATATTGGAGTAGGGGCTGCTTGTGGTTATTAGGCATTTGCAAGCTCTCCGAAGTGTGTGCGCGGCAGGAGAGACAAATCCATGTTTTCGCGCCTTTTTTGCGATTTCAAGGTCGAAAAACACATAGGCCCCAAAATGAAAGAAACGGCTGCCGCGCCAAAACTATGGCTTCAAACTTGATGAAAACAGTCTCTCCCATAATAACTCACGGGCTGCTTGTGTTTTTTAGGCCTTTGCACGCTATCAGAAGTGTGTGCGCGGCAGGAGAGACAAATCCATGTTTTCGCGGCTTTTTTGCCATTTCCAGGTCGAAGAAAACAAAGGCCCCAAAAATAAAGAAACGGCTGTCCAGCCAAAACTGAGGCTTCAAACTTGATTAAAACAGTCTCTCAGACAATAACTCAAGGGCCGCTTGTGTTTTTTAGGCCTTCGCAAGCTATCGGAAGTGTGTGCGCGGCAGGAGAGACAAATCCATGTTTTCGCGCCTTTTTTACGATTTCAAGGTCGAAAAACACATAGGCCCCAAAATGAAAGAAACGGCTGCCGCGCCAAAACTATGGCTTCAAACTTGATGAAAACATTCTCTCCCACAATAACTCAAGGGCAGCTTGTGTTTTTTAGGCCTTCGCAAGCTATCGGAAGTGTGTGCGCGGCAGGAGAGACAAATCAATGTTTTCGCGCCTTTTTTGCCATTTCCAGGTCGAAAAACACACAGGCCCCAAAAATAAAGAAATGGCTGTCCAGCCAAAACTGAGGCTTCAAACTTGATGAAAACAGTGTCTCCTATATTGGAGTAGGGGCTGCTTGTGGTTATTAGGCATTTGCAAGCTCTCCGAAGTGTGTGCGCAGCAGGAGAGACAAATCCATGTTTTTATGCCTTCTTTGGCATTTTCAGGTGGAGAAAAACACAATCCCGAAAGAAAAAGAAAAGGCTGCCGCGCCAACACTGAGGCTTCAAACTTGATGAAAACAGTGTCTCCCATAGTGGAGTAGGGGCTGCTTGTGGTTATTAGGCCTTTGCAAGCTCTCCGAAGTGTGTGCGCGGCAGGAGAGACAAATCAATGTTTTCGCGCCTTTTTTGCCATTTCCAGGTCGAAAAACACACAGGCCCCAAAAATAAAGAAATGGCTGTCCAGCCAAAACTGAGGCTTCAAACTTGATGAAAACAGTGTCTCCCATATTGGAGTAGGGGCTGCTTGTGGTTATTAGGCATTTGCAAGCTCTCCGAAGTGTGTGCGCAGCAGGAGAGACAAATCCATGTTTTTATGCCTTCTTTGGCATTTTCAGGTGGAGAAAAACACAATCCCGAAAGAGAAAGAAAAGGCTGCCGCGCCAACACTGAGGCTTCAAACTTGATGAAAACAGTGTCTCCCATAATGGAGTAGGGGCTGCTTGTGGTTATTAGGCATTTGCAAGCTCTCCGAAGTGTGTGCGCAGCAGGAGAGACAAATCCATGTTTTTATGCCTTCTTTGGCATTTTCAGGTGGAGAAAAACACAATCCCGAAAGAGAAAGAAAAGGCTGCCGCGCCAACACTGAGGCTTCAAACTTGATGAAAACAGTGTCTCCCATAGTGGAGTAGGGGCTGCTTGTGGTTATTAGGCATTTGCAAGCTCTCCGAAGTGTGTGCGCAGCAGGAGAGACAAATCCATGTTTTTATGCCTTCTTTGGCATTTTCAGGTGGAGAAAAACACAATCCCGAAAGAGAAAGAAAAGGCTGCCGCGCCAACACTGAGGCTTCAAACTTGATGAAAACAGTGTCTCCCATAGTGGAGTAGGGGCTGCTTGTGGTTATTAGGCCTTTGCAAGCTCTCCGAAGTGTGTGCGCAGCAGGAGAGACAAATCCATGTTTTTATGCCTTCTTTGGCATTTTCAGGTGGAGAAAAACACAATCCCGAAAGAGAAAGAAAAGGCTGCCGCGCCAACACTGAGGCTTCAAACTTGATGAAAACAGTGTCTCCCATATTGGAGTAGGGGCTGCTTGTGGTTATTAGGCATTTGCAAGCTCTCCGAAGTGTGTGCGCAGCAGGAGAGACAAATCCATGTTTTTATGCCTTCTTTGGCATTTTCAGGTGGAGAAAAACACAATCCCGAAAGAGAAAGAAAAGGCTGCCGCGCCAACACTGAGGCTTCAAACTTGATGAAAACAGTGTCTCCCATAGTGGAGTAGGGGCTGCTTGTGGTTATTAGGCCTTTGCAAGCTCTCCGAAGTGTGTGCGCGGCAGGAGAGACAAATCAATGTTTTCGCGCCTTTTTTGCCATTTCCAGGTCGAAAAACACACAGGCCCCAAAAATAAAGAAATGGCTGTCCAGCCAAAACTGAGGCTTCAAACTTGATGAAAACAGTGTCTCCCATATTGGAGTAGGGGCTGCTTGTGGTTATTAGGCATTTGCAAGCTCTCCGAAGTGTGTGCGCGGCAGGAGAGACAAATCCATGTTTTCGCGCCTTTTTTGCGATTTCAAGGTCGAAAAACACATAGGCCCCAAAATGAAAGAAACGGCTGCCGCGCCAAAACTATGGCTTCAAACTTGATGAAAACAGTCTCTCCCATAATAACTCACGGGCTGCTTGTGTTTTTTAGGCCTTTGCAAGCTCTCCGAAGTGTGTGCGCGGCAGGAGAGACAAATCAATGTTTTCGCGCCTTTTTTGCCATTTCCAGGTCGAAAAACACACAGGCCCCAAAAATAAAGAAATGGCTGTCCAGCCAAAACTGAGGCTTCAAACTTGATGAAAACAGTGTCTCCCATATTGGAGTAGGGGCTGCTTGTGGTTATTAGGCATTTGCAAGCTCTCCGAAGTGTGTGCGCGGCAGGAGAGACAAATCCATGTTTTCGCGCCTTTTTTGCGATTTCAAGGTCGAAAAACACATAGGCCCCAAAATGAAAGAAACGGCTGCCGCGCCAAAACTATGGCTTCAAACTTGATGAAAACAGTCTCTCCCATAATAACTCACGGGCTGCTTGTGTTTTTTAGGCCTTTGCACGCTATCAGAAGTGTGTGCGCGGCAGGAGAGACAAATCCATGTTTTCGCGCCTTTTTTGCCATTTCCAGGTCGAAGAAAACAAAGGCCCCAAAAATAAAGAAACGGCTGTCCAGCCAAAACTGAGGCTTCAAACTTGATTAAAACAGTCTCTCAGACAATAACTCAAGGGCCGCTTGTGTTTTTTAGGCCTTCGCAAGCTATCGGAAGTGTGTGCGCGGCAGGAGAGACAAATCCATGTTTTCGCGCCTTTTTTACGATTTCAAGGTCGAAAAACACATAGGCCCCAAAATGAAAGAAACGGCTGCCGCGCCAAAACTATGGCTTCAAACTTGATGAAAACATTCTCTCCCACAATAACTCAAGGGCAGCTTGTGTTTTTTAGGCCTTCGCAAGCTATCGGAAGTGTGTGCGCGGCAGGAGAGACAAATCAATGTTTTCGCGCCTTTTTTGCCATTTCCAGGTCGAAAAACACACAGGCCCCAAAAATAAAGAAATGGCTGTCCAGCCAAAACTGAGGCTTCAAACTTGATGAAAACAGTGTCTCCTATATTGGAGTAGGGGCTGCTTGTGGTTATTAGGCATTTGCAAGCTCTCCGAAGTGTGTGCGCAGCAGGAGAGACAAATCCATGTTTTTATGCCTTCTTTGGCATTTTCAGGTGGAGAAAAACACAATCCCGAAAGAAAAAGAAAAGGCTGCCGCGCCAACACTGAGGCTTCAAACTTGATGAAAACAGTGTCTCCCATAGTGGAGTAGGGGCTGCTTGTGGTTATTAGGCCTTTGCAAGCTCTCCGAAGTGTGTGCGCGGCAGGAGAGACAAATCAATGTTTTCGCGCCTTTTTTGCCATTTCCAGGTCGAAAAACACACAGGCCCCAAAAATAAAGAAATGGCTGTCCAGCCAAAACTGAGGCTTCAAACTTGATGAAAACAGTGTCTCCCATATTGGAGTAGGGGCTGCTTGTGGTTATTAGGCATTTGCAAGCTCTCCGAAGTGTGTGCGCAGCAGGAGAGACAAATCCATGTTTTTATGCCTTCTTTGGCATTTTCAGGTGGAGAAAAACACAATCCCGAAAGAGAAAGAAAAGGCTGCCGCGCCAACACTGAGGCTTCAAACTTGATGAAAACAGTGTCTCCCATAATGGAGTAGGGGCTGCTTGTGGTTATTAGGCATTTGCAAGCTCTCCGAAGTGTGTGCGCAGCAGGAGAGACAAATCCATGTTTTTATGCCTTCTTTGGCATTTTCAGGTGGAGAAAAACACAATCCCGAAAGAGAAAGAAAAGGCTGCCGCGCCAACACTGAGGCTTCAAACTTGATGAAAACAGTGTCTCCCATAGTGGAGTAGGGGCTGCTTGTGGTTATTAGGCATTTGCAAGCTCTCCGAAGTGTGTGCGCAGCAGGAGAGACAAATCCATGTTTTTATGCCTTCTTTGGCATTTTCAGGTGGAGAAAAACACAATCCCGAAAGAGAAAGAAAAGGCTGCCGCGCCAACACTGAGGCTTCAAACTTGATGAAAACAGTGTCTCCCATAGTGGAGTAGGGGCTGCTTGTGGTTATTAGGCCTTTGCAAGCTCTCCGAAGTGTGTGCGCAGCAGGAGAGACAAATCCATGTTTTTATGCCTTCTTTGGCATTTTCAGGTGGAGAAAAACACAATCCCGAAAGAGAAAGAAAAGGCTGCCGCGCCAACACTGAGGCTTCAAACTTGATGAAAACAGTGTCTCCCATATTGGAGTAGGGGCTGCTTGTGGTTATTAGGCATTTGCAAGCTCTCCGAAGTGTGTGCGCAGCAGGAGAGACAAATCCATGTTTTTATGCCTTCTTTGGCATTTTCAGGTGGAGAAAAACACAATCCCGAAAGAGAAAGAAAAGGCTGCCGCGCCAACACTGAGGCTTCAAACTTGATGAAAACAGTGTCTCCCATAGTGGAGTAGGGGCTGCTTGTGGTTATTAGGCCTTTGCAAGCTCTCCGAAGTGTGTGCGCGGCAGGAGAGACAAATCAATGTTTTCGCGCCTTTTTTGCCATTTCCAGGTCGAAAAACACACAGGCCCCAAAAATAAAGAAATGGCTGTCCAGCCAAAACTGAGGCTTCAAACTTGATGAAAACAGTGTCTCCCATATTGGAGTAGGGGCTGCTTGTGGTTATTAGGCATTTGCAAGCTCTCCGAAGTGTGTGCGCGGCAGGAGAGACAAATCCATGTTTTCGCGCCTTTTTTGCGATTTCAAGGTCGAAAAACACATAGGCCCCAAAATGAAAGAAACGGCTGCCGCGCCAAAACTATGGCTTCAAACTTGATGAAAACAGTCTCTCCCATAATAACTCACGGGCTGCTTGTGTTTTTTAGGCCTTTGCAAGCTCTCCGAAGTGTGTGCGCGGCAGGAGAGACAAATCAATGTTTTCGCGCCTTTTTTGCCATTTCCAGGTCGAAAAACACACAGGCCCCAAAAATAAAGAAATGGCTGTCCAGCCAAAACTGAGGCTTCAAACTTGATGAAAACAGTGTCTCCCATATTGGAGTAGGGGCTGCTTGTGGTTATTAGGCATTTGCAAGCTCTCCGAAGTGTGTGCGCGGCAGGAGAGACAAATCCATGTTTTCGCGCCTTTTTTGCGATTTCAAGGTCGAAAAACACATAGGCCCCAAAATGAAAGAAACGGCTGCCGCGCCAAAACTATGGCTTCAAACTTGATGAAAACAGTCTCTCCCATAATAACTCACGGGCTGCTTGTGTTTTTTAGGCCTTTGCACGCTATCAGAAGTGTGTGCGCGGCAGGAGAGACAAATCCATGTTTTCGCGCCTTTTTTGCCATTTCCAGGTCGAAGAAAACAAAGGCCCCAAAAATAAAGAAACGGCTGTCCAGCCAAAACTGAGGCTTCAAACTTGATTAAAACAGTCTCTCAGACAATAACTCAAGGGCCGCTTGTGTTTTTTAGGCCTTCGCAAGCTATCGGAAGTGTGTGCGCGGCAGGAGAGACAAATCCATGTTTTCGCGCCTTTTTTACGATTTCAAGGTCGAAAAACACATAGGCCCCAAAATGAAAGAAACGGCTGCCGCGCCAAAACTATGGCTTCAAACTTGATGAAAACATTCTCTCCCACAATAACTCAAGGGCAGCTTGTGTTTTTTAGGCCTTCGCAAGCTATCGGAAGTGTGTGCGCGGCAGGAGAGACAAATCAATGTTTTCGCGCCTTTTTTGCCATTTCCAGGTCGAAAAACACACAGGCCCCAAAAATAAAGAAATGGCTGTCCAGCCAAAACTGAGGCTTCAAACTTGATGAAAACAGTGTCTCCTATATTGGAGTAGGGGCTGCTTGTGGTTATTAGGCATTTGCAAGCTCTCCGAAGTGTGTGCGCAGCAGGAGAGACAAATCCATGTTTTTATGCCTTCTTTGGCATTTTCAGGTGGAGAAAAACACAATCCCGAAAGAAAAAGAAAAGGCTGCCGCGCCAACACTGAGGCTTCAAACTTGATGAAAACAGTGTCTCCCATAGTGGAGTAGGGGCTGCTTGTGGTTATTAGGCCTTTGCAAGCTCTCCGAAGTGTGTGCGCGGCAGGAGAGACAAATCAATGTTTTCGCGCCTTTTTTGCCATTTCCAGGTCGAAAAACACACAGGCCCCAAAAATAAAGAAATGGCTGTCCAGCCAAAACTGAGGCTTCAAACTTGATGAAAACAGTGTCTCCCATATTGGAGTAGGGGCTGCTTGTGGTTATTAGGCATTTGCAAGCTCTCCGAAGTGTGTGCGCAGCAGGAGAGACAAATCCATGTTTTTATGCCTTCTTTGGCATTTTCAGGTGGAGAAAAACACAATCCCGAAAGAGAAAGAAAAGGCTGCCGCGCCAACACTGAGGCTTCAAACTTGATGAAAACAGTGTCTCCCATAATGGAGTAGGGGCTGCTTGTGGTTATTAGGCATTTGCAAGCTCTCCGAAGTGTGTGCGCAGCAGGAGAGACAAATCCATGTTTTTATGCCTTCTTTGGCATTTTCAGGTGGAGAAAAACACAATCCCGAAAGAGAAAGAAAAGGCTGCCGCGCCAACACTGAGGCTTCAAACTTGATGAAAACAGTGTCTCCCATAGTGGAGTAGGGGCTGCTTGTGGTTATTAGGCCTTTGCAAGCTCTCCGAAGTGTGTGCGCAGCAGGAGAGACAAATCCATGTTTTTATGCCTTCTTTGGCATTTTCAGGTGGAGAAAAACACAATCCCGAAAGAGAAAGAAAAGGCTGCCGCGCCAACACTGAGGCTTCAAACTTGATGAAAACAGTGTCTCCCATATTGGAGTAGGGGCTGCTTGTGGTTATTAGGCATTTGCAAGCTCTCCGAAGTGTGTGCGCAGCAGGAGAGACAAATCCATGTTTTTATGCCTTCTTTGGCATTTTCAGGTGGAGAAAAACACAATCCCGAAAGAGAAAGAAAAGGCTGCCGCGCCAACACTGAGGCTTCAAACTTGATGAAAACAGTGTCTCCCATAGTGGAGTAGGGGCTGCTTGTGGTTATTAGGCCTTTGCAAGCTCTCCGAAGTGTGTGCGCAGCAGGAGAGACAAATCCATGTTTTTATGCCTTCTTTGGCATTTTCAGGTGGAGAAAAACACAATCCCGAAAGAGAAAGAAAAGGCTGCCGCGCCAACACTGAGGCTTCAAACTTGATGAAAACAGTGTCTCCCATATTGGAGTAGGGGCTGCTTGTGGTTATTAGGCATTTGCAAGCTCTCCGAAGTGTGTGCGCAGCAGGAGAGACAAATCCATGTTTTTATGCCTTCTTTGGCATTTTCAGGTGGAGAAAAACACAATCCCGAAAGAGAAAGAAAAGGCTGCCGCGCCAACACTGAGGCTTCAAACTTGATGAAAACAGTGTCTCCCATAGTGGAGTAGGGGCTGCTTGTGGTTATTAGGCCTTTGCAAGCTCTCCGAAGTGTGTGCGCAGCAGGAAAGACAAATCCATGTTTTTATGCCTTCTTTGGCATTTTCAGGTGGAGAAAAACACAATCCCGAAAGAGAAAGAAAAGGCTGCCGCGCCAACACTGAGGCTTCAAACTTGATGAAAACAGTGTCTCCCATATTGGAGTAGGGGCTGCTTGTGGTTATTAGGCATTTGCAAGCTCTCCGAAGTGTGTGCGCAGCAGGAGAGACAAATCCATGTTTTTATGCCTTCTTTGGCATTTTCAGGTGGAGAAAAACACAATCCCGAAAGAGAAAGAAAAGGCTGCCGCGCCAACACTGAGGCTTCAAACTTGATGAAAACAGTGTCTCCCATAGTGGAGTAGGGGCTGCTTGTGGTTATTAGGCCTTTGCAAGCTCTCCGAAGTGTGTGCGCAGCAGGAGAGACAAATCCATGTTTTTATGCCTTCTTTGGCATTTTCAGGTGGAGAAAAACACAATCCCGAAAGAGAAAGAAAAGGCTGCCGCGCCAACACTGAGGCTTCAAACTTGATGAAAACAGTGTCTCCCATATTGGAGTAGGGGCTGCTTGTGGTTATTAGGCATTTGCAAGCTCTCCGAAGTGTGTGCGCAGCAGGAGAGACAAATCCATGTTTTTATGCCTTCTTTGGCATTTTCAGGTGGAGAAAAACACAATCCCGAAAGAGAAAGAAAAGGCTGCCGCGCCAACACTGAGGCTTCAAACTTGATGAAAACAGTGTCTCCCATAGTGGAGTAGGGGCTGCTTGTGGTTATTAGGCCTTTGCAAGCTCTCCGAAGTGTGTGCGCGGCAGGAGAGACAAATCAATGTTTTCGCGCCTTTTTTGCCATTTCCAGGTCGAAAAACACACAGGCCCCAAAAATAAAGAAATGGCTGTCCAGCCAAAACTGAGGCTTCAAACTTGATGAAAACAGTGTCTCCCATATTGGAGTAGGGGCTGCTTGTGGTTATTAGGCATTTGCAAGCTCTCCGAAGTGTGTGCGCGGCAGGAGAGACAAATCCATGTTTTCGCGCCTTTTTTGCGATTTCAAGGTCGAAAAACACATAGGCCCCAAAATGAAAGAAACGGCTGCCGCGCCAAAACTATGGCTTCAAACTTGATGAAAACAGTCTCTCCCATAATAACTCACGGGCTGCTTGTGTTTTTTAGGCCTTTGCAAGCTCTCCGAAGTGTGTGCGCGGCAGGAGAGACAAATCAATGTTTTCGCGCCTTTTTTGCCATTTCCAGGTCGAAAAACACACAGGCCCCAAAAATAAAGAAATGGCTGTCCAGCCAAAACTGAGGCTTCAAACTTGATGAAAACAGTGTCTCCCATATTGGAGTAGGGGCTGCTTGTGGTTATTAGGCATTTGCAAGCTCTCCGAAGTGTGTGCGCGGCAGGAGAGACAAATCCATGTTTTCGCGCCTTTTTTGCGATTTCAAGGTCGAAAAACACATAGGCCCCAAAATGAAAGAAACGGCTGCCGCGCCAAAACTATGGCTTCAAACTTGATGAAAACAGTCTCTCCCATAATAACTCACGGGCTGCTTGTGTTTTTTAGGCCTTTGCACGCTATCAGAAGTGTGTGCGCGGCAGGAGAGACAAATCCATGTTTTCGCGCCTTTTTTGCCATTTCCAGGTCGAAGAAAACAAAGGCCCCAAAAATAAAGAAACGGCTGTCCAGCCAAAACTGAGGCTTCAAACTTGATTAAAACAGTCTCTCAGACAATAACTCAAGGGCCGCTTGTGTTTTTTAGGCCTTCGCAAGCTATCGGAAGTGTGTGCGCGGCAGGAGAGACAAATCCATGTTTTCGCGCCTTTTTTACGATTTCAAGGTCGAAAAACACATAGGCCCCAAAATGAAAGAAACGGCTGCCGCGCCAAAACTATGGCTTCAAACTTGATGAAAACATTCTCTCCCATAATAACTCACGGGCTGCTTGTGTTTTTTAGGCCTTTGCACGCTATCGGAAGTGTGTGCGCGGCAGGAGAGACAAATCCATGTTTTCGCGCCTTTTTTGCGATTTCGGGATTGTGTTTTTCTCCACCTGAAAATGCCAAAGAAGGCATAAAAACATGGATTTGTCTCTCCTGCTGCGCACACACTTCGGAGAGCTTGCAAAGGCCTAATAACCACAAGCAGCCCCTACTCCACTATGGGAGACACTGTTTTCATCAAGTTTGAAGCCTCAGTGTTGGCGCGGCAGCCTTTTCTTTCTCTTTCGGGATTGTGTTTTTCTCCACCTGAAAATGCCAAAGAAGGCATAAAAACATGGATTTGTCTCTCCTGCTGCGCACACACTTCGGAGAGCTTGCAAATGCCTAATAACCACAAGCAGCCCCTACTCCAATATGGGAGACACTGTTTTCATCAAGTTTGAAGCCTCAGTGTTGGCGCGGCAGCCTTTTCTTTCTCTTTCGGGATTGTGTTTTTCTCCACCTGAAAATGCCAAAGAAGGCATAAAAACATGGATTTGTCTCTCCTGCTGCGCACACACTTCGGAGAGCTTGCAAAGGCCTAATAACCACAAGCAGCCCCTACTCCACTATGGGAGACACTGTTTTCATCAAGTTTGAAGCCTCAGTGTTGGCGCGGCAGCCTTTTCTTTCTCTTTCGGGATTGTGTTTTTCTCCACCTGAAAATGCCAAAGAAGGCATAAAAACATGGATTTGTCTCTCCTGCTGCGCACACACTTCGGAGAGCTTGCAAATGCCTAATAACCACAAGCAGCCCCTACTCCATTATGGGAGACACTGTTTTCATCAAGTTTGAAGCCTCAGTGTTGGCGCGGCAGCCTTTTCTTTCTCTTTCGGGATTGTGTTTTTCTCCACCTGAAAATGCCAAAGAAGGCATAAAAACATGGATTTGTCTCTCCTGCTGCGCACACACTTCGGAGAGCTTGCAAATGCCTAATAACCACAAGCAGCCCCTACTCCAATATGGGAGACACTGTTTTCATCAAGTTTGAAGCCTCAGTTTTGGCTGGACAGCCATTTCTTTATTTTTGGGGCCTGTGTGTTTTTCGACCTGGAAATGGCAAAAAAGGCGCGAAAACATTGATTTGTCTCTCCTGCCGCGCACACACTTCGGAGAGCTTGCAAAGGCCTAATAACCACAAGCAGCCCCTACTCCACTATGGGAGACACTGTTTTCATCAAGTTTGAAGCCTCAGTGTTGGCGCGGCAGCCTTTTCTTTTTCTTTCGGGATTGTGTTTTTCTCCACCTGAAAATGCCAAAGAAGGCATAAAAACATGGATTTGTCTCTCCTGCTGCGCACACACTTCGGAGAGCTTGCAAATGCCTAATAACCACAAGCAGCCCCTACTCCAATATAGGAGACACTGTTTTCATCAAGTTTGAAGCCTCAGTTTTGGCTGGACAGCCATTTCTTTATTTTTGGGGCCTGTGTGTTTTTCGACCTGGAAATGGCAAAAAAGGCGCGAAAACATTGATTTGTCTCTCCTGCCGCGCACACACTTCCGATAGCTTGCGAAGGCCTAAAAAACACAAGCTGCCCTTGAGTTATTGTGGGAGAGAATGTTTTCATCAAGTTTGAAGCCATAGTTTTGGCGCGGCAGCCGTTTCTTTCATTTTGGGGCCTATGTGTTTTTCGACCTTGAAATCGTAAAAAAGGCGCGAAAACATGGATTTGTCTCTCCTGCCGCGCACACACTTCCGATAGCTTGCGAAGGCCTAAAAAACACAAGCGGCCCTTGAGTTATTGTCTGAGAGACTGTTTTAATCAAGTTTGAAGCCTCAGTTTTGGCTGGACAGCCGTTTCTTTATTTTTGGGGCCTTTGTTTTCTTCGACCTGGAAATGGCAAAAAAGGCGCGAAAACATGGATTTGTCTCTCCTGCCGCGCACACACTTCTGATAGCGTGCAAAGGCCTAAAAAACACAAGCAGCCCGTGAGTTATTATGGGAGAGACTGTTTTCATCAAGTTTGAAGCCATAGTTTTGGCGCGGCAGCCGTTTCTTTCATTTTGGGGCCTATGTGTTTTTCGACCTTGAAATCGCAAAAAAGGCGCGAAAACATGGATTTGTCTCTCCTGCCGCGCACACACTTCGGAGAGCTTGCAAATGCCTAATAACCACAAGCAGCCCCTACTCCAATATGGGAGACACTGTTTTCATCAAGTTTGAAGCCTCAGTTTTGGCTGGACAGCCATTTCTTTATTTTTGGGGCCTGTGTGTTTTTCGACCTGGAAATGGCAAAAAAGGCGCGAAAACATTGATTTGTCTCTCCTGCCGCGCACACACTTCGGAGAGCTTGCAAAGGCCTAAAAAACACAAGCAGCCCGTGAGTTATTATGGGAGAGACTGTTTTCATCAAGTTTGAAGCCATAGTTTTGGCGCGGCAGCCGTTTCTTTCATTTTGGGGCCTATGTGTTTTTCGACCTTGAAATCGCAAAAAAGGCGCGAAAACATGGATTTGTCTCTCCTGCCGCGCACACACTTCGGAGAGCTTGCAAATGCCTAATAACCACAAGCAGCCCCTACTCCAATATGGGAGACACTGTTTTCATCAAGTTTGAAGCCTCAGTTTTGGCTGGACAGCCATTTCTTTATTTTTGGGGCCTGTGTGTTTTTCGACCTGGAAATGGCAAAAAAGGCGCGAAAACATTGATTTGTCTCTCCTGCCGCGCACACACTTCGGAGAGCTTGCAAAGGCCTAATAACCACAAGCAGCCCCTACTCCACTATGGGAGACACTGTTTTCATCAAGTTTGAAGCCTCAGTGTTGGCGCGGCAGCCTTTTCTTTCTCTTTCGGGATTGTGTTTTTCTCCACCTGAAAATGCCAAAGAAGGCATAAAAACATGGATTTGTCTCTCCTGCTGCGCACACACTTCGGAGAGCTTGCAAATGCCTAATAACCACAAGCAGCCCCTACTCCAATATGGGAGACACTGTTTTCATCAAGTTTGAAGCCTCAGTGTTGGCGCGGCAGCCTTTTCTTTCTCTTTCGGGATTGTGTTTTTCTCCACCTGAAAATGCCAAAGAAGGCATAAAAACATGGATTTGTCTCTCCTGCTGCGCACACACTTCGGAGAGCTTGCAAAGGCCTAATAACCACAAGCAGCCCCTACTCCACTATGGGAGACACTGTTTTCATCAAGTTTGAAGCCTCAGTGTTGGCGCGGCAGCCTTTTCTTTCTCTTTCGGGATTGTGTTTTTCTCCACCTGAAAATGCCAAAGAAGGCATAAAAACATGGATTTGTCTCTCCTGCTGCGCACACACTTCGGAGAGCTTGCAAATGCCTAATAACCACAAGCAGCCCCTACTCCAATATGGGAGACACTGTTTTCATCAAGTTTGAAGCCTCAGTGTTGGCGCGGCAGCCTTTTCTTTCTCTTTCGGGATTGTGTTTTTCTCCACCTGAAAATGCCAAAGAAGGCATAAAAACATGGATTTGTCTTTCCTGCTGCGCACACACTTCGGAGAGCTTGCAAAGGCCTAATAACCACAAGCAGCCCCTACTCCACTATGGGAGACACTGTTTTCATCAAGTTTGAAGCCTCAGTGTTGGCGCGGCAGCCTTTTCTTTCTCTTTCGGGATTGTGTTTTTCTCCACCTGAAAATGCCAAAGAAGGCATAAAAACATGGATTTGTCTCTCCTGCTGCGCACACACTTCGGAGAGCTTGCAAATGCCTAATAACCACAAGCAGCCCCTACTCCAATATGGGAGACACTGTTTTCATCAAGTTTGAAGCCTCAGTGTTGGCGCGGCAGCCTTTTCTTTCTCTTTCGGGATTGTGTTTTTCTCCACCTGAAAATGCCAAAGAAGGCATAAAAACATGGATTTGTCTCTCCTGCTGCGCACACACTTCGGAGAGCTTGCAAAGGCCTAATAACCACAAGCAGCCCCTACTCCACTATGGGAGACACTGTTTTCATCAAGTTTGAAGCCTCAGTGTTGGCGCGGCAGCCTTTTCTTTCTCTTTCGGGATTGTGTTTTTCTCCACCTGAAAATGCCAAAGAAGGCATAAAAACATGGATTTGTCTCTCCTGCTGCGCACACACTTCGGAGAGCTTGCAAATGCCTAATAACCACAAGCAGCCCCTACTCCAATATGGGAGACACTGTTTTCATCAAGTTTGAAGCCTCAGTGTTGGCGCGGCAGCCTTTTCTTTCTCTTTCGGGATTGTGTTTTTCTCCACCTGAAAATGCCAAAGAAGGCATAAAAACATGGATTTGTCTCTCCTGCTGCGCACACACTTCGGAGAGCTTGCAAAGGCCTAATAACCACAAGCAGCCCCTACTCCACTATGGGAGACACTGTTTTCATCAAGTTTGAAGCCTCAGTGTTGGCGCGGCAGCCTTTTCTTTCTCTTTCGGGATTGTGTTTTTCTCCACCTGAAAATGCCAAAGAAGGCATAAAAACATGGATTTGTCTCTCCTGCTGCGCACACACTTCGGAGAGCTTGCAAATGCCTAATAACCACAAGCAGCCCCTACTCCATTATGGGAGACACTGTTTTCATCAAGTTTGAAGCCTCAGTGTTGGCGCGGCAGCCTTTTCTTTCTCTTTCGGGATTGTGTTTTTCTCCACCTGAAAATGCCAAAGAAGGCATAAAAACATGGATTTGTCTCTCCTGCTGCGCACACACTTCGGAGAGCTTGCAAATGCCTAATAACCACAAGCAGCCCCTACTCCAATATGGGAGACACTGTTTTCATCAAGTTTGAAGCCTCAGTTTTGGCTGGACAGCCATTTCTTTATTTTTGGGGCCTGTGTGTTTTTCGACCTGGAAATGGCAAAAAAGGCGCGAAAACATTGATTTGTCTCTCCTGCCGCGCACACACTTCGGAGAGCTTGCAAAGGCCTAATAACCACAAGCAGCCCCTACTCCACTATGGGAGACACTGTTTTCATCAAGTTTGAAGCCTCAGTGTTGGCGCGGCAGCCTTTTCTTTTTCTTTCGGGATTGTGTTTTTCTCCACCTGAAAATGCCAAAGAAGGCATAAAAACATGGATTTGTCTCTCCTGCTGCGCACACACTTCGGAGAGCTTGCAAATGCCTAATAACCACAAGCAGCCCCTACTCCAATATAGGAGACACTGTTTTCATCAAGTTTGAAGCCTCAGTTTTGGCTGGACAGCCATTTCTTTATTTTTGGGGCCTGTGTGTTTTTCGACCTGGAAATGGCAAAAAAGGCGCGAAAACATTGATTTGTCTCTCCTGCCGCGCACACACTTCCGATAGCTTGCGAAGGCCTAAAAAACACAAGCTGCCCTTGAGTTATTGTGGGAGAGAATGTTTTCATCAAGTTTGAAGCCATAGTTTTGGCGCGGCAGCCGTTTCTTTCATTTTGGGGCCTATGTGTTTTTCGACCTTGAAATCGTAAAAAAGGCGCGAAAACATGGATTTGTCTCTCCTGCCGCGCACACACTTCCGATAGCTTGCGAAGGCCTAAAAAACACAAGCGGCCCTTGAGTTATTGTCTGAGAGACTGTTTTAATCAAGTTTGAAGCCTCAGTTTTGGCTGGACAGCCGTTTCTTTATTTTTGGGGCCTTTGTTTTCTTCGACCTGGAAATGGCAAAAAAGGCGCGAAAACATGGATTTGTCTCTCCTGCCGCGCACACACTTCTGATAGCGTGCAAAGGCCTAAAAAACACAAGCAGCCCGTGAGTTATTATGGGAGAGACTGTTTTCATCAAGTTTGAAGCCATAGTTTTGGCGCGGCAGCCGTTTCTTTCATTTTGGGGCCTATGTGTTTTTCGACCTTGAAATCGCAAAAAAGGCGCGAAAACATGGATTTGTCTCTCCTGCCGCGCACACACTTCGGAGAGCTTGCAAATGCCTAATAACCACAAGCAGCCCCTACTCCAATATGGGAGACACTGTTTTCATCAAGTTTGAAGCCTCAGTTTTGGCTGGACAGCCATTTCTTTATTTTTGGGGCCTGTGTGTTTTTCGACCTGGAAATGGCAAAAAAGGCGCGAAAACATTGATTTGTCTCTCCTGCCGCGCACACACTTCGGAGAGCTTGCAAAGGCCTAAAAAACACAAGCAGCCCGTGAGTTATTATGGGAGAGACTGTTTTCATCAAGTTTGAAGCCATAGTTTTGGCGCGGCAGCCGTTTCTTTCATTTTGGGGCCTATGTGTTTTTCGACCTTGAAATCGCAAAAAAGGCGCGAAAACATGGATTTGTCTCTCCTGCCGCGCACACACTTCGGAGAGCTTGCAAATGCCTAATAACCACAAGCAGCCCCTACTCCAATATGGGAGACACTGTTTTCATCAAGTTTGAAGCCTCAGTTTTGGCTGGACAGCCATTTCTTTATTTTTGGGGCCTGTGTGTTTTTCGACCTGGAAATGGCAAAAAAGGCGCGAAAACATTGATTTGTCTCTCCTGCCGCGCACACACTTCGGAGAGCTTGCAAAGGCCTAATAACCACAAGCAGCCCCTACTCCACTATGGGAGACACTGTTTTCATCAAGTTTGAAGCCTCAGTGTTGGCGCGGCAGCCTTTTCTTTCTCTTTCGGGATTGTGTTTTTCTCCACCTGAAAATGCCAAAGAAGGCATAAAAACATGGATTTGTCTCTCCTGCTGCGCACACACTTCGGAGAGCTTGCAAATGCCTAATAACCACAAGCAGCCCCTACTCCAATATGGGAGACACTGTTTTCATCAAGTTTGAAGCCTCAGTGTTGGCGCGGCAGCCTTTTCTTTCTCTTTCGGGATTGTGTTTTTCTCCACCTGAAAATGCCAAAGAAGGCATAAAAACATGGATTTGTCTCTCCTGCTGCGCACACACTTCGGAGAGCTTGCAAAGGCCTAATAACCACAAGCAGCCCCTACTCCACTATGGGAGACACTGTTTTCATCAAGTTTGAAGCCTCAGTGTTGGCGCGGCAGCCTTTTCTTTCTCTTTCGGGATTGTGTTTTTCTCCACCTGAAAATGCCAAAGAAGGCATAAAAACATGGATTTGTCTCTCCTGCTGCGCACACACTTCGGAGAGCTTGCAAATGCCTAATAACCACAAGCAGCCCCTACTCCACTATGGGAGACACTGTTTTCATCAAGTTTGAAGCCTCAGTGTTGGCGCGGCAGCCTTTTCTTTCTCTTTCGGGATTGTGTTTTTCTCCACCTGAAAATGCCAAAGAAGGCATAAAAACATGGATTTGTCTCTCCTGCTGCGCACACACTTCGGAGAGCTTGCAAATGCCTAATAACCACAAGCAGCCCCTACTCCATTATGGGAGACACTGTTTTCATCAAGTTTGAAGCCTCAGTGTTGGCGCGGCAGCCTTTTCTTTCTCTTTCGGGATTGTGTTTTTCTCCACCTGAAAATGCCAAAGAAGGCATAAAAACATGGATTTGTCTCTCCTGCTGCGCACACACTTCGGAGAGCTTGCAAATGCCTAATAACCACAAGCAGCCCCTACTCCAATATGGGAGACACTGTTTTCATCAAGTTTGAAGCCTCAGTTTTGGCTGGACAGCCATTTCTTTATTTTTGGGGCCTGTGTGTTTTTCGACCTGGAAATGGCAAAAAAGGCGCGAAAACATTGATTTGTCTCTCCTGCCGCGCACACACTTCGGAGAGCTTGCAAAGGCCTAATAACCACAAGCAGCCCCTACTCCACTATGGGAGACACTGTTTTCATCAAGTTTGAAGCCTCAGTGTTGGCGCGGCAGCCTTTTCTTTTTCTTTCGGGATTGTGTTTTTCTCCACCTGAAAATGCCAAAGAAGGCATAAAAACATGGATTTGTCTCTCCTGCTGCGCACACACTTCGGAGAGCTTGCAAATGCCTAATAACCACAAGCAGCCCCTACTCCAATATAGGAGACACTGTTTTCATCAAGTTTGAAGCCTCAGTTTTGGCTGGACAGCCATTTCTTTATTTTTGGGGCCTGTGTGTTTTTCGACCTGGAAATGGCAAAAAAGGCGCGAAAACATTGATTTGTCTCTCCTGCCGCGCACACACTTCGGAGAGCTTGCAAAGGCCTAATAACCACAAGCAGCCCCTACTCCACTATGGGAGACACTGTTTTCATCAAGTTTGAAGCCTCAGTGTTGGCGCGGCAGCCTTTTCTTTCTCTTTCGGGATTGTGTTTTTCTCCACCTGAAAATGCCAAAGAAGGCATAAAAACATGGATTTGTCTCTCCTGCTGCGCACACACTTCGGAGAGCTTGCAAATGCCTAATAACCACAAGCAGCCCCTACTCCAATATGGGAGACACTGTTTTCATCAAGTTTGAAGCCTCAGTGTTGGCGCGGCAGCCTTTTCTTTCTCTTTCGGGATTGTGTTTTTCTCCACCTGAAAATGCCAAAGAAGGCATAAAAACATGGATTTGTCTCTCCTGCTGCGCACACACTTCGGAGAGCTTGCAAAGGCCTAATAACCACAAGCAGCCCCTACTCCACTATGGGAGACACTGTTTTCATCAAGTTTGAAGCCTCAGTGTTGGCGCGGCAGCCTTTTCTTTCTCTTTCGGGATTGTGTTTTTCTCCACCTGAAAATGCCAAAGAAGGCATAAAAACATGGATTTGTCTCTCCTGCTGCGCACACACTTCGGAGAGCTTGCAAATGCCTAATAACCACAAGCAGCCCCTACTCCACTATGGGAGACACTGTTTTCATCAAGTTTGAAGCCTCAGTGTTGGCGCGGCAGCCTTTTCTTTCTCTTTCGGGATTGTGTTTTTCTCCACCTGAAAATGCCAAAGAAGGCATAAAAACATGGATTTGTCTCTCCTGCTGCGCACACACTTCGGAGAGCTTGCAAATGCCTAATAACCACAAGCAGCCCCTACTCCATTATGGGAGACACTGTTTTCATCAAGTTTGAAGCCTCAGTGTTGGCGCGGCAGCCTTTTCTTTCTCTTTCGGGATTGTGTTTTTCTCCACCTGAAAATGCCAAAGAAGGCATAAAAACATGGATTTGTCTCTCCTGCTGCGCACACACTTCGGAGAGCTTGCAAATGCCTAATAACCACAAGCAGCCCCTACTCCAATATGGGAGACACTGTTTTCATCAAGTTTGAAGCCTCAGTTTTGGCTGGACAGCCATTTCTTTATTTTTGGGGCCTGTGTGTTTTTCGACCTGGAAATGGCAAAAAAGGCGCGAAAACATTGATTTGTCTCTCCTGCCGCGCACACACTTCGGAGAGCTTGCAAAGGCCTAATAACCACAAGCAGCCCCTACTCCACTATGGGAGACACTGTTTTCATCAAGTTTGAAGCCTCAGTGTTGGCGCGGCAGCCTTTTCTTTTTCTTTCGGGATTGTGTTTTTCTCCACCTGAAAATGCCAAAGAAGGCATAAAAACATGGATTTGTCTCTCCTGCTGCGCACACACTTCGGAGAGCTTGCAAATGCCTAATAACCACAAGCAGCCCCTACTCCAATATAGGAGACACTGTTTTCATCAAGTTTGAAGCCTCAGTTTTGGCTGGACAGCCATTTCTTTATTTTTGGGGCCTGTGTGTTTTTCGACCTGGAAATGGCAAAAAAGGCGCGAAAACATTGATTTGTCTCTCCTGCCGCGCACACACTTCGGAGAGCTTGCAAAGGCCTAATAACCACAAGCAGCCCCTACTCCACTATGGGAGACACTGTTTTCATCAAGTTTGAAGCCTCAGTGTTGGCGCGGCAGCCTTTTCTTTTTCTTTCGGGATTGTGTTTTTCTCCACCTGAAAATGCCAAAGAAGGCATAAAAACATGGATTTGTCTCTCCTGCTGCGCACACACTTCGGAGAGCTTGCAAATGCCTAATAACCACAAGCAGCCCCTACTCCAATATAGGAGACACTGTTTTCATCAAGTTTGAAGCCTCAGTTTTGGCTGGACAGCCATTTCTTTATTTTTGGGGCCTGTGTGTTTTTCGACCTGGAAATGGCAAAAAAGGCGCGAAAACATTGATTTGTCTCTCCTGCCGCGCACACACTTCCGATAGCTTGCGAAGGCCTAAAAAACACAAGCTGCCCTTGAGTTATTGTGGGAGAGAATGTTTTCATCAAGTTTGAAGCCATAGTTTTGGCGCGGCAGCCGTTTCTTTCATTTTGGGGCCTATGTGTTTTTCGACCTTGAAATCGTAAAAAAGGCGCGAAAACATGGATTTGTCTCTCCTGCCGCGCACACACTTCCGATAGCTTGCGAAGGCCTAAAAAACACAAGCGGCCCTTGAGTTATTGTCTGAGAGACTGTTTTAATCAAGTTTGAAGCCTCAGTTTTGGCTGGACAGCCGTTTCTTTATTTTTGGGGCCTTTGTTTTCTTCGACCTGGAAATGGCAAAAAAGGCGCGAAAACATGGATTTGTCTCTCCTGCCGCGCACACACTTCTGATAGCGTGCAAAGGCCTAAAAAACACAAGCAGCCCGTGAGTTATTATGGGAGAGACTGTTTTCATCAAGTTTGAAGCCATAGTTTTGGCGCGGCAGCCGTTTCTTTCATTTTGGGGCCTATGTGTTTTTCGACCTTGAAATCGCAAAAAAGGCGCGAAAACATGGATTTGTCTCTCCTGCCGCGCACACACTTCGGAGAGCTTGCAAATGCCTAATAACCACAAGCAGCCCCTACTCCAATATGGGAGACACTGTTTTCATCAAGTTTGAAGCCTCAGTTTTGGCTGGACAGCCATTTCTTTATTTTTGGGGCCTGTGTGTTTTTCGACCTGGAAATGGCAAAAAAGGCGCGAAAACATTGATTTGTCTCTCCTGCCGCGCACACACTTCGGAGAGCTTGCAAAGGCCTAAAAAACACAAGCAGCCCGTGAGTTATTATGGGAGAGACTGTTTTCATCAAGTTTGAAGCCATAGTTTTGGCGCGGCAGCCGTTTCTTTCATTTTGGGGCCTATGTGTTTTTCGACCTTGAAATCGCAAAAAAGGCGCGAAAACATGGATTTGTCTCTCCTGCCGCGCACACACTTCGGAGAGCTTGCAAATGCCTAATAACCACAAGCAGCCCCTACTCCAATATGGGAGACACTGTTTTCATCAAGTTTGAAGCCTCAGTTTTGGCTGGACAGCCATTTCTTTATTTTTGGGGCCTGTGTGTTTTTCGACCTGGAAATGGCAAAAAAGGCGCGAAAATATTGATTTGTCTCTCCTGCCGCGCACACACTTCGGAGAGCTTGCAAAGGCCTAATAACCACAAGCAGCCCCTACTCCACTATGGGAGACACTGTTTTCATCAAGTTTGAAGCCTCAGTGTTGGCGCGGCAGCCTTTTCTTTCTCTTTCGGGATTGTGTTTTTCTCCACCTGAAAATGCCAAAGAAGGCATAAAAACATGGATTTGTCTCTCCTGCTGCGCACACACTTCGGAGAGCTTGCAAATGCCTAATAACCACAAGCAGCCCCTACTCCAATATGGGAGACACTGTTTTCATCAAGTTTGAAGCCTCAGTGTTGGCGCGGCAGCCTTTTCTTTCTCTTTCGGGATTGTGTTTTTCTCCACCTGAAAATGCCAAAGAAGGCATAAAAACATGGATTTGTCTCTCCTGCTGCGCACACACTTCGGAGAGCTTGCAAAGGCCTAATAACCACAAGCAGCCCCTACTCCACTATGGGAGACACTGTTTTCATCAAGTTTGAAGCCTCAGTGTTGGCGCGGCAGCCTTTTCTTTCTCTTTCGGGATTGTGTTTTTCTCCACCTGAAAATGCCAAAGAAGGCATAAAAACATGGATTTGTCTCTCCTGCTGCGCACACACTTCGGAGAGCTTGCAAATGCCTAATAACCACAAGCAGCCCCTACTCCACTATGGGAGACACTGTTTTCATCAAGTTTGAAGCCTCAGTGTTGGCGCGGCAGCCTTTTCTTTCTCTTTCGGGATTGTGTTTTTCTCCACCTGAAAATGCCAAAGAAGGCATAAAAACATGGATTTGTCTCTCCTGCTGCGCACACACTTCGGAGAGCTTGCAAATGCCTAATAACCACAAGCAGCCCCTACTCCATTATGGGAGACACTGTTTTCATCAAGTTTGAAGCCTCAGTGTTGGCGCGGCAGCCTTTTCTTTCTCTTTCGGGATTGTGTTTTTCTCCACCTGAAAATGCCAAAGAAGGCATAAAAACATGGATTTGTCTCTCCTGCTGCGCACACACTTCGGAGAGCTTGCAAATGCCTAATAACCACAAGCAGCCCCTACTCCAATATGGGAGACACTGTTTTCATCAAGTTTGAAGCCTCAGTTTTGGCTGGACAGCCATTTCTTTATTTTTGGGGCCTGTGTGTTTTTCGACCTGGAAATGGCAAAAAAGGCGCGAAAACATTGATTTGTCTCTCCTGCCGCGCACACACTTCGGAGAGCTTGCAAAGGCCTAATAACCACAAGCAGCCCCTACTCCACTATGGGAGACACTGTTTTCATCAAGTTTGAAGCCTCAGTGTTGGCGCGGCAGCCTTTTCTTTTTCTTTCGGGATTGTGTTTTTCTCCACCTGAAAATGCCAAAGAAGGCATAAAAACATGGATTTGTCTCTCCTGCTGCGCACACACTTCGGAGAGCTTGCAAATGCCTAATAACCACAAGCAGCCCCTACTCCAATATAGGAGACACTGTTTTCATCAAGTTTGAAGCCTCAGTTTTGGCTGGACAGCCATTTCTTTATTTTTGGGGCCTGTGTGTTTTTCGACCTGGAAATGGCAAAAAAGGCGCGAAAACATTGATTTGTCTCTCCTGCCGCGCACACACTTCCGATAGCTTGCGAAGGCCTAAAAAACACAAGCTGCCCTTGAGTTATTGTGGGAGAGAATGTTTTCATCAAGTTTGAAGCCATAGTTTTGGCGCGGCAGCCGTTTCTTTCATTTTGGGGCCTATGTGTTTTTCGACCTTGAAATCGTAAAAAAGGCGCGAAAACATGGATTTGTCTCTCCTGCCGCGCACACACTTCCGATAGCTTGCGAAGGCCTAAAAAACACAAGCGGCCCTTGAGTTATTGTCTGAGAGACTGTTTTAATCAAGTTTGAAGCCTCAGTTTTGGCTGGACAGCCGTTTCTTTATTTTTGGGGCCTTTGTTTTCTTCGACCTGGAAATGGCAAAAAAGCCGCGAAAACATGGATTTGTCTCTCCTGCCGCGCACACACTTCTGATAGCGTGCAAAGGCCTAAAAAACACAAGCAGCCCGTGAGTTATTATGGGAGAGACTGTTTTCATCAAGTTTGAAGCCATAGTTTTGGCGCGGCAGCCGTTTCTTTCATTTTGGGGCCTATGTGTTTTTCGACCTTGAAATCGCAAAAAAGGCGCGAAAACATGGATTTGTCTCTCCTGCCGCGCACACACTTCGGAGAGCTTGCAAATGCCTAATAACCACAAGCAGCCCCTACTCCAATATGGGAGACACTGTTTTCATCAAGTTTGAAGCCTCAGTTTTGGCTGGACAGCCATTTCTTTATTTTTGGGGCCTGTGTGTTTTTCGACCTGGAAATGGCAAAAAAGGCGCGAAAACATTGATTTGTCTCTCCTGCCGCGCACACACTTCGGAGAGCTTGCAAAGGCCTAAAAAACACAAGCAGCCCGTGAGTTATTATGGGAGAGACTGTTTTCATCAAGTTTGAAGCCATAGTTTTGGCGCGGCAGCCGTTTCTTTCATTTTGGGGCCTATGTGTTTTTCGACCTTGAAATCGCAAAAAAGGCGCGAAAACATGGATTTGTCTCTCCTGCCGCGCACACACTTCGGAGAGCTTGCAAATGCCTAATAACCACAAGCAGCCCCTACTCCAATATGGGAGACACTGTTTTCATCAAGTTTGAAGCCTCAGTTTTGGCTGGACAGCCATTTCTTTATTTTTGGGGCCTGTGTGTTTTTCGACCTGGAAATGGCAAAAAAGGCGCGAAAACATTGATTTGTCTCTCCTGCCGCGCACACACTTCGGAGAGCTTGCAAAGGCCTAATAACCACAAGCAGCCCCTACTCCACTATGGGAGACACTGTTTTCATCAAGTTTGAAGCCTCAGTGTTGGCGCGGCAGCCTTTTCTTTCTCTTTCGGGATTGTGTTTTTCTCCACCTGAAAATGCCAAAGAAGGCATAAAAACATGGATTTGTCTCTCCTGCTGCGCACACACTTCGGAGAGCTTGCAAATGCCTAATAACCACAAGCAGCCCCTACTCCAATATGGGAGACACTGTTTTCATCAAGTTTGAAGCCTCAGTGTTGGCGCGGCAGCCTTTTCTTTCTCTTTCGGGATTGTGTTTTTCTCCACCTGAAAATGCCAAAGAAGGCATAAAAACATGGATTTGTCTCTCCTGCTGCGCACACACTTCGGAGAGCTTGCAAAGGCCTAATAACCACAAGCAGCCCCTACTCCACTATGGGAGACACTGTTTTCATCAAGTTTGAAGCCTCAGTGTTGGCGCGGCAGCCTTTTCTTTCTCTTTCGGGATTGTGTTTTTCTCCACCTGAAAATGCCAAAGAAGGCATAAAAACATGGATTTGTCTCTCCTGCTGCGCACACACTTCGGAGAGCTTGCAAATGCCTAATAACCACAAGCAGCCCCTACTCCAATATGGGAGACACTGTTTTCATCAAGTTTGAAGCCTCAGTGTTGGCGCGGCAGCCTTTTCTTTCTCTTTCGGGATTGTGTTTTTCTCCACCTGAAAATGCCAAAGAAGGCATAAAAACATGGATTTGTCTTTCCTGCTGCGCACACACTTCGGAGAGCTTGCAAAGGCCTAATAACCACAAGCAGCCCCTACTCCACTATGGGAGACACTGTTTTCATCAAGTTTGAAGCCTCAGTGTTGGCGCGGCAGCCTTTTCTTTCTCTTTCGGGATTGTGTTTTTCTCCACCTGAAAATGCCAAAGAAGGCATAAAAACATGGATTTGTCTCTCCTGCTGCGCACACACTTCGGAGAGCTTGCAAATGCCTAATAACCACAAGCAGCCCCTACTCCAATATGGGAGACACTGTTTTCATCAAGTTTGAAGCCTCAGTGTTGGCGCGGCAGCCTTTTCTTTCTCTTTCGGGATTGTGTTTTTCTCCACCTGAAAATGCCAAAGAAGGCATAAAAACATGGATTTGTCTCTCCTGCTGCGCACACACTTCGGAGAGCTTGCAAAGGCCTAATAACCACAAGCAGCCCCTACTCCACTATGGGAGACACTGTTTTCATCAAGTTTGAAGCCTCAGTGTTGGCGCGGCAGCCTTTTCTTTCTCTTTCGGGATTGTGTTTTTCTCCACCTGAAAATGCCAAAGAAGGCATAAAAACATGGATTTGTCTCTCCTGCTGCGCACACACTTCGGAGAGCTTGCAAATGCCTAATAACCACAAGCAGCCCCTACTCCATTATGGGAGACACTGTTTTCATCAAGTTTGAAGCCTCAGTGTTGGCGCGGCAGCCTTTTCTTTCTCTTTCGGGATTGTGTTTTTCTCCACCTGAAAATGCCAAAGAAGGCATAAAAACATGGATTTGTCTCTCCTGCTGCGCACACACTTCGGAGAGCTTGCAAATGCCTAATAACCACAAGCAGCCCCTACTCCATTATGGGAGACACTGTTTTCATCAAGTTTGAAGCCTCAGTGTTGGCGCGGCAGCCTTTTCTTTCTCTTTCGGGATTGTGTTTTTCTCCACCTGAAAATGCCAAAGAAGGCATAAAAACATGGATTTGTCTCTCCTGCTGCGCACACACTTCGGAGAGCTTGCAAATGCCTAATAACCACAAGCAGCCCCTACTCCAATATGGGAGACACTGTTTTCATCAAGTTTGAAGCCTCAGTTTTGGCTGGACAGCCATTTCTTTATTTTTGGGGCCTGTGTGTTTTTCGACCTGGAAATGGCAAAAAAGGCGCGAAAACATTGATTTGTCTCTCCTGCCGCGCACACACTTCGGAGAGCTTGCAAAGGCCTAATAACCACAAGCAGCCCCTACTCCACTATGGGAGACACTGTTTTCATCAAGTTTGAAGCCTCAGTGTTGGCGCGGCAGCCTTTTCTTTTTCTTTCGGGATTGTGTTTTTCTCCACCTGAAAATGCCAAAGAAGGCATAAAAACATGGATTTGTCTCTCCTGCTGCGCACACACTTCGGAGAGCTTGCAAATGCCTAATAACCACAAGCAGCCCCTACTCCAATATAGGAGACACTGTTTTCATCAAGTTTGAAGCCTCAGTTTTGGCTGGACAGCCATTTCTTTATTTTTGGGGCCTGTGTGTTTTTCGACCTGGAAATGGCAAAAAAGGCGCGAAAACATTGATTTGTCTCTCCTGCCGCGCACACACTTCCGATAGCTTGCGAAGGCCTAAAAAACACAAGCTGCCCTTGAGTTATTGTGGGAGAGAATGTTTTCATCAAGTTTGAAGCCATAGTTTTGGCGCGGCAGCCGTTTCTTTCATTTTGGGGCCTATGTGTTTTTCGACCTTGAAATCGTAAAAAAGGCGCGAAAACATGGATTTGTCTCTCCTGCCGCGCACACACTTCCGATAGCTTGCGAAGGCCTAAAAAACACAAGCGGCCCTTGAGTTATTGTCTGAGAGACTGTTTTAATCAAGTTTGAAGCCTCAGTTTTGGCTGGACAGCCGTTTCTTTATTTTTGGGGCCTTTGTTTTCTTCGACCTGGAAATGGCAAAAAAGGCGCGAAAACATGGATTTGTCTCTCCTGCCGCGCACACACTTCTGATAGCGTGCAAAGGCCTAAAAAACACAAGCAGCCCGTGAGTTATTATGGGAGAGACTGTTTTCATCAAGTTTGAAGCCATAGTTTTGGCGCGGCAGCCGTTTCTTTCATTTTGGGGCCTATGTGTTTTTCGACCTTGAAATCGCAAAAAAGGCGCGAAAACATGGATTTGTCTCTCCTGCCGCGCACACACTTCGGAGAGCTTGCAAATGCCTAATAACCACAAGCAGCCCCTACTCCAATATGGGAGACACTGTTTTCATCAAGTTTGAAGCCTCAGTTTTGGCTGGACAGCCATTTCTTTATTTTTGGGGCCTGTGTGTTTTTCGACCTGGAAATGGCAAAAAAGGCGCGAAAACATTGATTTGTCTCTCCTGCCGCGCACACACTTCGGAGAGCTTGCAAAGGCCTAAAAAACACAAGCAGCCCGTGAGTTATTATGGGAGAGACTGTTTTCATCAAGTTTGAAGCCATAGTTTTGGCGCGGCAGCCGTTTCTTTCATTTTGGGGCCTATGTGTTTTTCGACCTTGAAATCGCAAAAAAGGCGCGAAAACATGGATTTGTCTCTCCTGCCGCGCACACACTTCGGAGAGCTTGCAAATGCCTAATAACCACAAGCAGCCCCTACTCCAATATGGGAGACACTGTTTTCATCAAGTTTGAAGCCTCAGTTTTGGCTGGACAGCCATTTCTTTATTTTTGGGGCCTGTGTGTTTTTCGACCTGGAAATGGCAAAAAAGGCGCGAAAACATTGATTTGTCTCTCCTGCCGCGCACACACTTCGGAGAGCTTGCAAAGGCCTAATAACCACAAGCAGCCCCTACTCCACTATGGGAGACACTGTTTTCATCAAGTTTGAAGCCTCAGTGTTGGCGCGGCAGCCTTTTCTTTCTCTTTCGGGATTGTGTTTTTCTCCACCTGAAAATGCCAAAGAAGGCATAAAAACATGGATTTGTCTCTCCTGCTGCGCACACACTTCGGAGAGCTTGCAAATGCCTAATAACCACAAGCAGCCCCTACTCCAATATGGGAGACACTGTTTTCATCAAGTTTGAAGCCTCAGTGTTGGCGCGGCAGCCTTTTCTTTCTCTTTCGGGATTGTGTTTTTCTCCACCTGAAAATGACAAAGAAGGCATAAAAACATGGATTTGTCTCTCCTGCTGCGCACACACTTCGGAGAGCTTGCAAAGGCCTAATAACCACAAGCAGCCCCTACTCCACTATGGGAGACACTGTTTTCATCAAGTTTGAAGCCTCAGTGTTGGCGCGGCAGCCTTTTCTTTCTCTTTCGGGATTGTGTTTTTCTCCACCTGAAAATGCCAAAGAAGGCATAAAAACATGGATTTGTCTCTCCTGCTGCGCACACACTTCGGAGAGCTTGCAAATGCCTAATAACCACAAGCAGCCCCTACTCCAATATGGGAGACACTGTTTTCATCAAGTTTGAAGCCTCAGTGTTGGCGCGGCAGCCTTTTCTTTCTCTTTCGGGATTGTGTTTTTCTCCACCTGAAAATGCCAAAGAAGGCATAAAAACATGGATTTGTCTCTCCTGCTGCGCACACACTTCGGAGAGCTTGCAAAGTCTAATAACCACAAGCAGCCCCTACTCCACTATGGGAGACACTGTTTTCATCAAGTTTGAAGCCTCAGTGTTGGCGCGGCAGCCTTTTCTTTCTCTTTCGGGATTGTGTTTTTCTCCACCTGAAAATGCCAAAGAAGGCATAAAAACATGGATTTGTCTCTCCTGCTGCGCACACACTTCGGAGAGCTTGCAAATGCCTAATAACCACAAGCAGCCCCTACTCCATTATGGGAGACACTGTTTTCATCAAGTTTGAAGCCTCAGTGTTGGCGCGGCAGCCTTTTCTTTCTCTTTCGGGATTGTGTTTTTCTCCACCTGAAAATGCCAAAGAAGGCATAAAAACATGGATTTGTCTCTCCTGCTGCGCACACACTTCGGAGAGCTTGCAAATGCCTAATAACCACAAGCAGCCCCTACTCCAATATGGGAGACACTGTTTTCATCAAGTTTGAAGCCTCAGTTTTGGCTGGACAGCCATTTCTTTATTTTTGGGGCCTGTGTGTTTTTCGACCTGGAAATGGCAAAAAAGGCGCGAAAACATTGATTTGTCTCTCCTGCCGCGCACACACTTCGGAGAGCTTGCAAAGGCCTAATAACCACAAGCAGCCCCTACTCCACTATGGGAGACACTGTTTTCATCAAGTTTGAAGCCTCAGTGTTGGCGCGGCAGCCTTTTCTTTTTCTTTCGGGATTGTGTTTTTCTCCACCTGAAAATGCCAAAGAAGGCATAAAAACATGGATTTGTCTCTCCTGCTGCGCACACACTTCGGAGAGCTTGCAAATGCCTAATAACCACAAGCAGCCCCTACTCCAATATAGGAGACACTGTTTTCATCAAGTTTGAAGCCTCAGTTTTGGCTGGACAGCCATTTCTTTATTTTTGGGGCCTGTGTGTTTTTCGACCTGGAAATGGCAAAAAAGGCGCGAAAACATTGATTTGTCTCTCCTGCCGCGCACACACTTCCGATAGCTTGCGAAGGCCTAAAAAACACAAGCTGCCCTTGAGTTATTGTGGGAGAGAATGTTTTCATCAAGTTTGAAGCCATAGTTTTGGCGCGGCAGCCGTTTCTTTCATTTTGGGGCCTATGTGTTTTTCGACCTTGAAATCGTAAAAAAGGCGCGAAAACATGGATTTGTCTCTCCTGCCGCGCACACACTTCCGATAGCTTGCGAAGGCCTAAAAAACACAAGCGGCCCTTGAGTTATTGTCTGAGAGACTGTTTTAATCAAGTTTGAAGCCTCAGTTTTGGCTGGACAGCCGTTTCTTTATTTTTGGGGCCTTTGTTTTCTTCGACCTGGAAATGGCAAAAAAGGCGCGAAAACATGGATTTGTCTCTCCTGCCGCGCACACACTTCTGATAGCGTGCAAAGGCCTAAAAAACACAAGCAGCCCGTGAGTTATTATGGGAGAGACTGTTTTCATCAAGTTTGAAGCCATAGTTTTGGCGCGGCAGCCGTTTCTTTCATTTTGGGGCCTATGTGTTTTTCGACCTTGAAATCGCAAAAAAGGCGCGAAAACATGGATTTGTCTCTCCTGCCGCGCACACACTTCGGAGAGCTTGCAAATGCCTAATAACCACAAGCAGCCCCTACTCCAATATGGGAGACACTGTTTTCATCAAGTTTGAAGCCTCAGTTTTGGCTGGACAGCCATTTCTTTATTTTTGGGGCCTGTGTGTTTTTCGACCTGGAAATGGCAAAAAAGGCGCGAAAACATTGATTTGTCTCTCCTGCCGCGCACACACTTCGGAGAGCTTGCAAAGGCCTAAAAAACACAAGCAGCCCGTGAGTTATTATGGGAGAGACTGTTTTCATCAAGTTTGAAGCCATAGTTTTGGCGCGGCAGCCGTTTCTTTCATTTTGGGGCCTATGTGTTTTTCGACCTTGAAATCGCAAAAAAGGCGCGAAAACATGGATTTGTCTCTCCTGCCGCGCACACACTTCGGAGAGCTTGCAAATGCCTAATAACCACAAGCAGCCCCTACTCCAATATGGGAGACACTGTTTTCATCAAGTTTGAAGCCTCAGTTTTGGCTGGACAGCCATTTCTTTATTTTTGGGGCCTGTGTGTTTTTCGACCTGGAAATGGCAAAAAAGGCGCGAAAACATTGATTTGTCTCTCCTGCCGCGCACACACTTCGGAGAGCTTGCAAAGGCCTAATAACCACAAGCAGCCCCTACTCCACTATGGGAGACACTGTTTTCATCAAGTTTGAAGCCTCAGTGTTGGCGCGGCAGCCTTTTCTTTCTCTTTCGGGATTGTGTTTTTCTCCACCTGAAAATGCCAAAGAAGGCATAAAAACATGGATTTGTCTCTCCTGCTGCGCACACACTTCGGAGAGCTTGCAAATGCCTAATAACCACAAGCAGCCCCTACTCCAATATGGGAGACACTGTTTTCATCAAGTTTGAAGCCTCAGTGTTGGCGCGGCAGCCTTTTCTTTCTCTTTCGGGATTGTGTTTTTCTCCACCTGAAAATGCCAAAGAAGGCATAAAAACATGGATTTGTCTCTCCTGCTGCGCACACACTTCGGAGAGCTTGCAAAGGCCTAATAACCACAAGCAGCCCCTACTCCACTATGGGAGACACTGTTTTCATCAAGTTTGAAGCCTCAGTGTTGGCGCGGCAGCCTTTTCTTTCTCTTTCGGGATTGTGTTTTTCTCCACCTGAAAATGCCAAAGAAGGCATAAAAACATGGATTTGTCTCTCCTGCTGCGCACACACTTCGGAGAGCTTGCAAATGCCTAATAACCACAAGCAGCCCCTACTCCAATATGGGAGACACTGTTTTCATCAAGTTTGAAGCCTCAGTGTTGGCGCGGCAGCCTTTTCTTTCTCTTTCGGGATTGTGTTTTTCTCCACCTGAAAATGCCAAAGAAGGCATAAAAACATGGATTTGTCTCTCCTGCTGCGCACACACTTCGGAGAGCTTGCAAAGGCCTAATAACCACAAGCAGCCCCTACTCCACTATGGGAGACACTGTTTTCATCAAGTTTGAAGCCTCAGTGTTGGCGCGGCAGCCTTTTCTTTCTCTTTCGGGATTGTGTTTTTCTCCATCTGAAAATGCCAAAGAAGGCATAAAAACATGGATTTGTCTCTCCTGCTGCGCACACACTTCGGAGAGCTTGCAAATGCCTAATAACCACAAGCAGCCCCTACTCCATTATGGGAGACACTGTTTTCATCAAGTTTGAAGCCTCAGTGTTGGCGCGGCAGCCTTTTCTTTCTCTTTCGGGATTGTGTTTTTCTCCACCTGAAAATGCCAAAGAAGGCATAAAAACATGGATTTGTCTCTCCTGCTGCGCACACACTTCGGAGAGCTTGCAAATGCCTAATAACCACAAGCAGCCCCTACTCCAATATGGGAGACACTGTTTTCATCAAGTTTGAAGCCTCAGTTTTGGCTGGACAGCCATTTCTTTATTTTTGGGGCCTGTGTGTTTTTCGACCTGGAAATGGCAAAAAAGGCGCGAAAACATTGATTTGTCTCTCCTGCCGCGCACACACTTCGGAGAGCTTGCAAAGGCCTAATAACCACAAGCAGCCCCTACTCCACTATGGGAGACACTGTTTTCATCAAGTTTGAAGCCTCAGTGTTGGCGCGGCAGCCTTTTCTTTTTCTTTCGGGATTGTGTTTTTCTCCACCTGAAAATGCCAAAGAAGGCATAAAAACATGGATTTGTCTCTCCTGCTGCGCACACACTTCGGAGAGCTTGCAAATGCCTAATAACCACAAGCAGCCCCTACTCCAATATAGGAGACACTGTTTTCATCAAGTTTGAAGCCTCAGTTTTGGCTGGACAGCCATTTCTTTATTTTTGGGGCCTGTGTGTTTTTCGACCTGGAAATGGCAAAAAAGGCGCGAAAACATTGATTTGTCTCTCCTGCCGCGCACACACTTCCGATAGCTTGCGAAGGCCTAAAAAACACAAGCTGCCCTTGAGTTATTGTGGGAGAGAATGTTTTCATCAAGTTTGAAGCCATAGTTTTGGCGCGGCACCCGTTTCTTTCATTTTGGGGCCTATGTGTTTTTCGACCTTGAAATCGTAAAAAAGGCGCGAAAACATGGATTTGTCTCTCCTGCCGCGCACACACTTCCGATAGCTTGCGAAGGCCTAAAAAACACAAGCGGCCCTTGAGTTATTGTCTGAGAGACTGTTTTAATCAAGTTTGAAGCCTCAGTTTTGGCTGGACAGCCGTTTCTTTATTTTTGGGGCCTTTGTTTTCTTCGACCTGGAAATGGCAAAAAAGGCGCGAAAACATGGATTTGTCTCTCCTGCCGCGCACACACTTCTGATAGCGTGCAAAGGCCTAAAAAACACAAGCAGCCCGTGAGTTATTATGGGAGAGACTGTTTTCATCAAGTTTGAAGCCATAGTTTTGGCGCGGCAGCCGTTTCTTTCATTTTGGGGCCTATGTGTTTTTCGACCTTGAAATCGCAAAAAAGGCGCGAAAACATGGATTTGTCTCTCCTGCCGCGCACACACTTCGGAGAGCTTGCAAATGCCTAATAACCACAAGCAGCCCCTACTCCAATATGGGAGACACTGTTTTCATCAAGTTTGAAGCCTCAGTTTTGGCTGGACAGCCATTTCTTTATTTTTGGGGCCTGTGTGTTTTTCGACCTGGAAATGGCAAAAAAGGCGCGAAAACATTGATTTGTCTCTCCTGCCGCGCACACACTTCGGAGAGCTTGCAAAGGCCTAAAAAACACAAGCAGCCCGTGAGTTATTATGGGAGAGACTGTTTTCATCAAGTTTGAAGCCATAGTTTTGGCGCGGCAGCCGTTTCTTTCATTTTGGGGCCTATGTGTTTTTCGACCTTGAAATCGCAAAAAAGGCGCGAAAACATGGATTTGTCTCTCCTGCCGCGCACACACTTCGGAGAGCTTGCAAATGCCTAATAACCACAAGCAGCCCCTACTCCAATATGGGAGACACTGTTTTCATCAAGTTTGAAGCCTCAGTTTTGGCTGGACAGCCATTTCTTTATTTTTGGGGCCTGTGTGTTTTTCGACCTGGAAATGGCAAAAAAGGCGCGAAAACATTGATTTGTCTCTCCTGCCGCGCACACACTTCGGAGAGCTTGCAAAGGCCTAATAACCACAAGCAGCCCCTACTCCACTATGGGAGACACTGTTTTCATCAAGTTTGAAGCCTCAGTGTTGGCGCGGCAGCCTTTTCTTTCTCTTTCGGGATTGTGTTTTTCTCCACCTGAAAATGCCAAAGAAGGCATAAAAACATGGATTTGTCTCTCCTGCTGCGCACACACTTCGGAGAGCTTGCAAATGCCTAATAACCACAAGCAGCCCCTACTCCAATATGGGAGACACTGTTTTCATCAAGTTTGAAGCCTCAGTGTTGGCGCGGCAGCCTTTTCTTTCTCTTTCGGGATTGTGTTTTTCTCCACCTGAAAATGCCAAAGAAGGCATAAAAACATGGATTTGTCTCTCCTGCTGCGCACACACTTCGGAGAGCTTGCAAAGGCCTAATAACCACAAGCAGCCCCTACTCCACTATGGGAGACACTGTTTTCATCAAGTTTGAAGCCTCAGTGTTGGCGCGGCAGCCTTTTCTTTCTCTTTCGGGATTGTGTTTTTCTCCACCTGAAAATGCCAAAGAAGGCATAAAAACATGGATTTGTCTCTCCTGCTGCGCACACACTTCGGAGAGCTTGCAAATGCCTAATAACCACAAGCAGCCCCTACTCCAATATGGGAGACACTGTTTTCATCAAGTTTGAAGCCTCAGTGTTGGCGCGGCAGCCTTTTCTTTCTCTTTCGGGATTGTGTTTTTCTCCACCTGAAAATGCCAAAGAAGGCATAAAAACATGGATTTGTCTCTCCTGCTGCGCACACACTTCGGAGAGCTTGCAAAGGCCTAATAACCACAAGCAGCCCCTACTCCACTATGGGAGACACTGTTTTCATCAAGTTTGAAGCCTCAGTGTTGGCGCGGCAGCCTTTTCTTTCTCTTTCGGGATTGTGTTTTTCTCCATCTGAAAATGCCAAAGAAGGCATAAAAACATGGATTTGTCTCTCCTGCTGCGCACACACTTCGGAGAGCTTGCAAATGCCTAATAACCACAAGCAGCCCCTACTCCATTATGGGAGACACTGTTTTCATCAAGTTTGAAGCCTCAGTGTTGGCGCGGCAGCCTTTTCTTTCTCTTTCGGGATTGTGTTTTTCTCCACCTGAAAATGCCAAAGAAGGCATAAAAACATGGATTTGTCTCTCCTGCTGCGCACACACTTCGGAGAGCTTGCAAATGCCTAATAACCACAAGCAGCCCCTACTCCAATATGGGAGACACTGTTTTCATCAAGTTTGAAGCCTCAGTTTTGGCTGGACAGCCATTTCTTTATTTTTGGGGCCTGTGTGTTTTTCGACCTGGAAATGGCAAAAAAGGCGCGAAAACATTGATTTGTCTCTCCTGCCGCGCACACACTTCGGAGAGCTTGCAAAGGCCTAATAACCACAAGCAGCCCCTACTCCACTATGGGAGACACTGTTTTCATCAAGTTTGAAGCCTCAGTGTTGGCGCGGCAGCCTTTTCTTTTTCTTTCGGGATTGTGTTTTTCTCCACCTGAAAATGCCAAAGAAGGCATAAAAACATGGATTTGTCTCTCCTGCTGCGCACACACTTCGGAGAGCTTGCAAATGCCTAATAACCACAAGCAGCCCCTACTCCAATATAGGAGACACTGTTTTCATCAAGTTTGAAGCCTCAGTTTTGGCTGGACAGCCATTTCTTTATTTTTGGGGCCTGTGTGTTTTTCGACCTGGAAATGGCAAAAAAGGCGCGAAAACATTGATTTGTCTCTCCTGCCGCGCACACACTTCCGATAGCTTGCGAAGGCCTAAAAAACACAAGCTGCCCTTGAGTTATTGTGGGAGAGAATGTTTTCATCAAGTTTGAAGCCATAGTTTTGGCGCGGCAGCCGTTTCTTTCATTTTGGGGCCTATGTGTTTTTCGACCTTGAAATCGTAAAAAAGGCGCGAAAACATGGATTTGTCTCTCCTGCCGCGCACACACTTCCGATAGCTTGCGAAGGCCTAAAAAACACAAGCGGCCCTTGAGTTATTGTCTGAGAGACTGTTTTAATCAAGTTTGAAGCCTCAGTTTTCGCTGGACAGCCGTTTCTTTATTTTTGGGGCCTTTGTTTTCTTCGACCTGGAAATGGCAAAAAAGGCGCGAAAACATGGATTTGTCTCTCCTGCCGCGCACACACTTCTGATAGCGTGCAAAGGCCTAAAAAACACAAGCAGCCCGTGAGTTATTATGGGAGAGACTGTTTTCATCAAGTTTGAAGCCATAGTTTTGGCGCGGCAGCCGTTTCTTTCATTTTGGGGCCTATGTGTTTTTCGACCTTGAAATCGCAAAAAAGACGCGAAAACATGGATTTGTCTCTCCTGCCGCGCACACACTTCGGAGAGCTTGCAAATGCCTAATAACCACAAGCAGCCCCTACTCCAATATGGGAGACACTGTTTTCATCAAGTTTGAAGCCTCAGTTTTGGCTGGACAGCCATTTCTTTATTTTTGGGGCCTGTGTGTTTTTCGACCTGGAAATGTCAAAAAAGGCGCGAAAACATTGATTTGTCTCTCCTGCCGCGCACACACTTCGGAGAGCTTGCAAAGGCCTAAAAAACACAAGCAGCCCGTGAGTTATTATGGGAGAGACTGTTTTCATCAAGTTTGAAGCCATAGTTTTGGCGCGGCAGCCGTTTCTTTCATTTTGGGGCCTATGTGTTTTTCGACCTTGAAATCGCAAAAAAGGCGCGAAAACATGGATTTGTCTCTCCTGCCGCGCACACACTTCGGAGAGCTTGCAAATGCCTAATAACCACAAGCAGCCCCTACTCCAATATGGGAGACACTGTTTTCATCAAGTTTGAAGCCTCAGTTTTGGCTGGACAGCCATTTCTTTATTTTTGGGGCCTGTGTGTTTTTCGACCTGGAAATGGCAAAAAAGGCGCGAAAACATTGATTTGTCTCTCCTGCCGCGCACACACTTCGGAGAGCTTGCAAAGGCCTAATAACCACAAGCAGCCCCTACTCCACTATGGGAGACACTGTTTTCATCAAGTTTGAAGCCTCAGTGTTGGCGCGGCAGCCTTTTCTTTTTCTTTCGGGATTGTGTTTTTCTCCACCTGAAAATGCCAAAGAAGGCATAAAAACATGGATTTGTCTCTCCTGCTGCGCACACACTTCGGAGAGCTTGCAAATGCCTAATAACCACAAGCAGCCCCTACTCCAATATAGGAGACACTGTTTTCATCAAGTTTGAAGCCTCAGTTTTGGCTGGACAGCCATTTCTTTATTTTTGGGGCCTGTGTGTTTTTCGACCTGGAAATGGCAAAAAAGGCGCGAAAACATTGATTTGTCTCTCCTGCCGCGCACACACTTCCGATAGCTTGCGAAGGCCTAAAAAACACAAGCTGCCCTTGAGTTATTGTGGGAGAGAATGTTTTCATCAAGTTTGAAGCCATAGTTTTGGCGCGGCAGCCGTTTCTTTCATTTTGGGGCCTATGTGTTTTTCGACCTTGAAATCGTAAAAAAGGCGCGAAAACATGGATTTGTCTCTCCTGCCGCGCACACACTTCCGATAGCTTGCGAAGGCCTAAAAAACACAAGCGGCCCTTGAGTTATTGTCTGAGAGACTGTTTTAATCAAGTTTGAAGCCTCAGTTTTGGCTGGACAGCCGTTTCTTTATTTTTGGGGCCTTTGTTTTCTTCGACCTGGAAATGGCAAAAAAGGCGCGAAAACATGGATTTGTCTCTCCTGCCGCGCACACACTTCTGATAGCGTGCAAAGGCCTAAAAAACACAAGCAGCCCGTGAGTTATTATGGGAGAGACTGTTTTCATCAAGTTTGAAGCCATAGTTTTGGCGCGGCAGCCGTTTCTTTCATTTTGGGGCCTATGTGTTTTTCGACCTTGAAATCGCAAAAAAGGCGCGAAAACATGGATTTGTCTCTCCTGCCGCGCACACACTTCGGAGAGCTTGCAAATGCCTAATAACCACAAGCAGCCCCTACTCCAATATGGGAGACACTGTTTTCATCAAGTTTGAAGCCTCAGTTTTGGCTGGACAGCCATTTCTTTATTTTTGGGGCCTGTGTGTTTTTCGACCTGGAAATGGCAAAAAAGGCGCGAAAACATTGATTTGTCTCTCCTGCCGCGCACACACTTCGGAGAGCTTGCAAAGGCCTAAAAAACACAAGCAGCCCGTGAGTTATTATGGGAGAGACTGTTTTCATCAAGTTTGAAGCCATAGTTTTGGCGCGGCAGCCGTTTCTTTCATTTTGGGGCCTATGTGTTTTTCGACCTTGAAATCGCAAAAAAGGCGCGAAAACATGGATTTGTCTCTCCTGCCGCGCACACACTTCGGAGAGCTTGCAAATGCCTAATAACCACAAGCAGCCCCTACTCCAATATGGGAGACACTGTTTTCATCAAGTTTGAAGCCTCAGTTTTGGCTGGACAGCCATTTCTTTATTTTTGGGGCCTGTGTGTTTTTCGACCTGGAAATGGCAAAAAAGGCGCGAAAACATTGATTTGTCTCTCCTGCCGCGCACACACTTCGGAGAGCTTGCAAAGGCCTAATAACCACAAGCAGCCCCTACTCCACTATGGGAGACACTGTTTTCATCAAGTTTGAAGCCTCAGTGTTGGCGCGGCAGCCTTTTCTTTCTCTTTCGGGATTGTGTTTTTCTCCACCTGAAAATGCCAAAGAAGGCATAAAAACATGGATTTGTCTCTCCTGCTGCGCACACACTTCGGAGAGCTTGCAAATGCCTAATAACCACAAGCAGCCCCTACTCCAATATGGGAGACACTGTTTTCATCAAGTTTGAAGCCTCAGTGTTGGCGCGGCAGCCTTTTCTTTCTCTTTCGGGATTGTGTTTTTCTCCACCTGAAAATGCCAAAGAAGGCATAAAAACATGGATTTGTCTCTCCTGCTGCGCACACACTTCGGAGAGCTTGCAAAGGCCTAATAACCACAAGCAGCCCCTACTCCACTATGGGAGACACTGTTTTCATCAAGTTTGAAGCCTCAGTGTTGGCGCGGCAGCCTTTTCTTTCTCTTTCGGGATTGTGTTTTTCTCCACCTGAAAATGCCAAAGAAGGCATAAAAACATGGATTTGTCTCTCCTGCTGCGCACACACTTCGGAGAGCTTGCAAATGCCTAATAACCACAAGCAGCCCCTACTCCAATATGGGAGACACTGTTTTCATCAAGTTTGAAGCCTCAGTGTTGGCGCGGCAGCCTTTTCTTTCTCTTTCGGGATTGTGTTTTTCTCCACCTGAAAATGCCAAAGAAGGCATAAAAACATGGATTTGTCTCTCCTGCTGCGCACACACTTCGGAGAGCTTGCAAAGGCCTAATAACCACAAGCAGCCCCTACTCCACTATGGGAGACACTGTTTTCATCAAGTTTGAAGCCTCAGTGTTGGCGCGGCAGCCTTTTCTTTCTCTTTCGGGATTGTGTTTTTCTCCACCTGAAAATGCCAAAGAAGGCATAAAAACATGGATTTGTCTCTCCTGCTGCGCACACACTTCGGAGAGCTTGCAAATGCCTAATAACCACAAGCAGCCCCTACTCCATTATGGGAGACACTGTTTTCATCAAGTTTGAAGCCTCAGTGTTGGCGCGGCAGCCTTTTCTTTCTCTTTCGGGATTGTGTTTTTCTCCACCTGAAAATGCCAAAGAAGGCATAAAAACATGGATTTGTCTCTCCTGCTGCGCACACACTTCGGAGAGCTTGCAAATGCCTAATAACCACAAGCAGCCCCTACTCCAATATGGGAGACACTGTTTTCATCAAGTTTGAAGCCTCAGTTTTGGCTGGACAGCCATTTCTTTATTTTTGGGGCCTGTGTGTTTTTCGACCTGGAAATGGCAAAAAAGGCGCGAAAACATTGATTTGTCTCTCCTGCCGCGCACACACTTCGGAGAGCTTGCAAAGGCCTAATAACCACAAGCAGCCCCTACTCCACTATGGGAGACACTGTTTTCATCAAGTTTGAAGCCTCAGTGTTGGCGCGGCAGCCTTTTCTTTTTCTTTCGGGATTGTGTTTTTCTCCACCTGAAAATGCCAAAGAAGGCATAAAAACATGGATTTGTCTCTCCTGCTGCGCACACACTTCGGAGAGCTTGCAAATGCCTAATAACCACAAGCAGCCCCTACTCCAATATAGGAGACACTGTTTTCATCAAGTTTGAAGCCTCAGTTTTGGCTGGACAGCCATTTCTTTATTTTTGGGGCCTGTGTGTTTTTCGACCTGGAAATGGCAAAAAAGGCGCGAAAACATTGATTTGTCTCTCCTGCCGCGCACACACTTCCGATAGCTTGCGAAGGCCTAAAAAACACAAGCTGCCCTTGAGTTATTGTGGGAGAGAATGTTTTCATCAAGTTTGAAGCCATAGTTTTGGCGCGGCAGCCGTTTCTTTCATTTTGGGGCCTATGTGTTTTTCGACCTTGAAATCGTAAAAAAGGCGCGAAAACATGGATTTGTCTCTCCTGCCGCGCACACACTTCCGATAGCTTGCGAAGGCCTAAAAAACACAAGCGGCCCTTGAGTTATTGTCTGAGAGACTGTTTTAATCAAGTTTGAAGCCTCAGTTTTCGCTGGACAGCCGTTTCTTTATTTTTGGGGCCTTTGTTTTCTTCGACCTGGAAATGGCAAAAAAGGCGCGAAAACATGGATTTGTCTCTCCTGCCGCGCACACACTTCTGATAGCGTGCAAAGGCCTAAAAAACACAAGCAGCCCGTGAGTTATTATGGGAGAGACTGTTTTCATCAAGTTTGAAGCCATAGTTTTGGCGCGGCAGCCGTTTCTTTCATTTTGGGGCCTATGTGTTTTTCGACCTTGAAATCGCAAAAAAGACGCGAAAACATGGATTTGTCTCTCCTGCCGCGCACACACTTCGGAGAGCTTGCAAATGCCTAATAACCACAAGCAGCCCCTACTCCAATATGGGAGACACTGTTTTCATCAAGTTTGAAGCCTCAGTTTTGGCTGGACAGCCATTTCTTTATTTTTGGGGCCTGTGTGTTTTTCGACCTGGAAATGTCAAAAAAGGCGCGAAAACATTGATTTGTCTCTCCTGCCGCGCACACACTTCGGAGAGCTTGCAAAGGCCTAAAAAACACAAGCAGCCCGTGAGTTATTATGGGAGAGACTGTTTTCATCAAGTTTGAAGCCATAGTTTTGGCGCGGCAGCCGTTTCTTTCATTTTGGGGCCTATGTGTTTTTCGACCTTGAAATCGCAAAAAAGGCGCGAAAACATGGATTTGTCTCTCCTGCCGCGCACACACTTCGGAGAGCTTGCAAATGCCTAATAACCACAAGCAGCCCCTACTCCAATATGGGAGACACTGTTTTCATCAAGTTTGAAGCCTCAGTTTTGGCTGGACAGCCATTTCTTTATTTTTGGGGCCTGTGTGTTTTTCGACCTGGAAATGGCAAAAAAGGCGCGAAAACATTGATTTGTCTCTCCTGCCGCGCACACACTTCGGAGAGCTTGCAAAGGCCTAATAACCACAAGCAGCCCCTACTCCACTATGGGAGACACTGTTTTCATCAAGTTTGAAGCCTCAGTGTTGGCGCGGCAGCCTTTTCTTTCTCTTTCGGGATTGTGTTTTTCTCCACCTGAAAATGCCAAAGAAGGCATAAAAACATGGATTTGTCTCTCCTGCTGCGCACACACTTCGGAGAGCTTGCAAATGCCTAATAACCACAAGCAGCCCCTACTCCAATATGGGAGACACTGTTTTCATCAAGTTTGAAGCCTCAGTGTTGGCGCGGCAGCCTTTTCTTTCTCTTTCGGGATTGTGTTTTTCTCCACCTGAAAATGCCAAAGAAGGCATAAAAACATGGATTTGTCTCTCCTGCTGCGCACACACTTCGGAGAGCTTGCAAAGGCCTAATAACCACAAGCAGCCCCTACTCCACTATGGGAGACACTGTTTTCATCAAGTTTGAAGCCTCAGTGTTGGCGCGGCAGCCTTTTCTTTCTCTTTCGGGATTGTGTTTTTCTCCACCTGAAAATGCCAAAGAAGGCATAAAAACATGGATTTGTCTCTCCTGCTGCGCACACACTTCGGAGAGCTTGCAAATGCCTAATAACCACAAGCAGCCCCTACTCCAATATGGGAGACACTGTTTTCATCAAGTTTGAAGCCTCAGTGTTGGCGCGGCAGCCTTTTCTTTCTCTTTCGGGATTGTGTTTTTCTCCACCTGAAAATGCCAAAGAAGGCATAAAAACATGGATTTGTCTCTCCTGCTGCGCACACACTTCGGAGAGCTTGCAAAGGCCTAATAACCACAAGCAGCCCCTACTCCACTATGGGAGACACTGTTTTCATCAAGTTTGAAGCCTCAGTGTTGGCGCGGCAGCCTTTTCTTTCTCTTTCGGGATTGTGTTTTTCTCCACCTGAAAATGCCAAAGAAGGCATAAAAACATGGATTTGTCTCTCCTGCTGCGCACACACTTCGGAGAGCTTGCAAATGCCTAATAACCACAAGCAGCCCCTACTCCATTATGGGAGACACTGTTTTCATCAAGTTTGAAGCCTCAGTGTTGGCGCGGCAGCCTTTTCTTTCTCTTTCGGGATTGTGTTTTTCTCCACCTGAAAATGCCAAAGAAGGCATAAAAACATGGATTTGTCTCTCCTGCTGCGCACACACTTCGGAGAGCTTGCAAATGCCTAATAACCACAAGCAGCCCCTACTCCAATATGGGAGACACTGTTTTCATCAAGTTTGAAGCCTCAGTTTTGGCTGGACAGCCATTTCTTTATTTTTGGGGCCTGTGTGTTTTTCGACCTGGAAATGGCAAAAAAGGCGCGAAAACATTGATTTGTCTCTCCTGCCGCGCACACACTTCGGAGAGCTTGCAAAGGCCTAATAACCACAAGCAGCCCCTACTCCACTATGGGAGACACTGTTTTCATCAAGTTTGAAGTCTCAGTGTTGGCGCGGCAGCCTTTTCTTTTTCTTTCGGGATTGTGTTTTTCTCCACCTGAAAATGCCAAAGAAGGCATAAAAACATGGATTTGTCTCTCCTGCTGCGCACACACTTCGGAGAGCTTGCAAATGCCTAATAACCACAAGCAGCCCCTACTCCAATATAGGAGACACTGTTTTCATCAAGTTTGAAGCCTCAGTTTTGGCTGGACAGCCATTTCTTTATTTTTGGGGCCTGTGTGTTTTTCGACCTGGAAATGGCAAAAAAGGCGCGAAAACATTGATTTGTCTCTCCTGCCGCGCACACACTTCCGATAGCTTGCGAAGGCCTAAAAAACACAAGCTGCCCTTGAGTTATTGTGGGAGAGAATGTTTTCATCAAGTTTGAAGCCATAGTTTTGGCGCGGCAGCCGTTTCTTTCATTTTGGGGCCTATGTGTTTTTCGACCTTGAAATCGTAAAAAAGGCGCGAAAACATGGATTTGTCTCTCCTGCCGCGCACACACTTCCGATAGCTTGCGAAGGCCTAAAAAACACAAGCGGCCCTTGAGTTATTGTCTGAGAGACTGTTTTAATCAAGTTTGAAGCCTCAGTTTTGGCTGGACAGCCGTTTCTTTATTTTTGGGGCCTTTGTTTTCTTCGACCTGGAAATGGCAAAAAAGGCGCGAAAACATGGATTTGTCTCTCCTGCCGCGCACACACTTCTGATAGCGTGCAAAGGCCTAAAAAACACAAGCAGCCCGTGAGTTATTATGGGAGAGACTGTTTTCATCAAGTTTGAAGCCATAGTTTTGGCGCGGCAGCCGTTTCTTTCATTTTGGGGCCTATGTGTTTTTCGACCTTGAAATCGCAAAAAAGGCGCGAAAACATGGATTTGTCTCTCCTGCCGCGCACACACTTCGGAGAGCTTGCAAATGCCTAATAACCACAAGCAGCCCCTACTCCAATATGGGAGACACTGTTTTCATCAAGTTTGAAGCCTCAGTTTTGGCTGGACAGCCATTTCTTTATTTTTGGGGCCTGTGTGTTTTTCGACCTGGAAATGGCAAAAAAGGCGCGAAAACATTGATTTGTCTCTCCTGCCGCGCACACACTTCGGAGAGCTTGCAAAGGCCTAAAAAACACAAGCAGCCCGTGAGTTATTATGGGAGAGACTGTTTTCATCAAGTTTGAAGCCATAGTTTTGGCGCGGCAGCCGTTTCTTTCATTTTGGGGCCTATGTGTTTTTCGACCTTGAAATCGCAAAAAAGGCGCGAAAACATGGATTTGTCTCTCCTGCCGCGCACACACTTCGGAGAGCTTGCAAATGCCTAATAACCACAAGCAGCCCCTACTCCAATATGGGAGACACTGTTTTCATCAAGTTTGAAGCCTCAGTTTTGGCTGGACAGCCATTTCTTTATTTTTGGGGCCTGTGTGTTTTTCGACCTGGAAATGGCAAAAAAGGCGCGAAAACATTGATTTGTCTCTCCTGCCGCGCACACACTTCGGAGAGCTTGCAAAGGCCTAATAACCACAAGCAGCCCCTACTCCACTATGGGAGACACTGTTTTCATCAAGTTTGAAGCCTCAGTGTTGGCGCGGCAGCCTTTTCTTTCTCTTTCGGGATTGTGTTTTTCTCCACCTGAAAATGCCAAAGAAGGCATAAAAACATGGATTTGTCTCTCCTGCTGCGCACACACTTCGGAGAGCTTGCAAAGGCCTAATAACCACAAGCAGCCCCTACTCCACTATGGGAGACACTGTTTTCATCAAGTTTGAAGCCTCAGTGTTGGCGCGGCAGCCTTTTCTTTCTCTTTCGGGATTGTGTTTTTCTCCACCTGAAAATGCCAAAGAAGGCATAAAAACATGGATTTGTCTCTCCTGCTGCGCACACACTTCGGAGAGCTTGCAAATGCCTAATAACCACAAGCAGCCCCTACTCCAATATGGGAGACACTGTTTTCATCAAGTTTGAAGCCTCAGTGTTGGCGCGGCAGCCTTTTCTTTCTCTTTCGGGATTGTGTTTTTCTCCACCTGAAAATGCCAAAGAAGGCATAAAAACATGGATTTGTCTCTCCTGCTGCGCACACACTTCGGAGAGCTTGCAAAGGCCTAATAACCACAAGCAGCCCCTACTCCACTATGGGAGACACTGTTTTCATCAAGTTTGAAGCCTCAGTGTTGGCGCGGCAGCCTTTTCTTTCTCTTTCGGGATTGTGTTTTTCTCCACCTGAAAATGCCAAAGAAGGCATAAAAACATGGATTTGTCTCTCCTGCTGCGCACACACTTCGGAGAGCTTGCAAATGCCTAATAACCACAAGCAGCCCCTACTCCAATATGGGAGACACTGTTTTCATCAAGTTTGAAGCCTCAGTGTTGGCGCGGCAGCCTTTTCTTTCTCTTTCGGGATTGTGTTTTTCTCCACCTGAAAATGCCAAAGAAGGCATAAAAACATGGATTTGTCTCTCCTGCTGCGCACACACTTCGGAGAGCTTGCAAAGGCCTAATAACCACAAGCAGCCCCTACTCCACTATGGGAGACACTGTTTTCATCAAGTTTGAAGCCTCAGTGTTGGCGCGGCAGCCTTTTCTTTCTCTTTCGGGATTGTGTTTTTCTCCACCTGAAAATGCCAAAGAAGGCATAAAAACATGGATTTGTCTCTCCTGCTGCGCACACACTTCGGAGAGCTTGCAAATGCCTAATAACCACAAGCAGCCCCTACTCCATTATGGGAGACACTGTTTTCATCAAGTTTGAAGCCTCAGTGTTGGCGCGGCAGCCTTTTCTTTCTCTTTCGGGATTGTGTTTTTCTCCACCTGAAAATGCCAAAGAAGGCATAAAAACATGGATTTGTCTCTCCTGCTGCGCACACACTTCGGAGAGCTTGCAAATGCCTAATAACCACAAGCAGCCCCTACTCCAATATGGGAGACACTGTTTTCATCAAGTTTGAAGCCTCAGTTTTGGCTGGACAGCCATTTCTTTATTTTTGGGGCCTGTGTGTTTTTCGACCTGGAAATGGCAAAAAAGGCGCGAAAACATTGATTTGTCTCTCCTGCCGCGCACACACTTCGGAGAGCTTGCAAAGGCCTAATAACCACAAGCAGCCCCTACTCCACTATGGGAGACACTGTTTTCATCAAGTTTGAAGCCTCAGTTTTGGCTGGACAGCCATTTCTTTATTTTTGGGGCCTGTGTGTTTTTCGACCTGGAAATGGCAAAAAAGGCGCGAAAACATTGATTTGTCTCTCCTGCCGCGCACACACTTCGGAGAGCTTGCAAAGGCCTAATAACCACAAGCAGCCCCTACTCCACTATGGGAGACACTGTTTTCATCAAGTTTGAAGCCTCAGTGTTGGCGCGGCAGCCTTTTCTTTTTCTTTCGGGATTGTGTTTTTCTCCACCTGAAAATGCCAAAGAAGGCATAAAAACATGGATTTGTCTCTCCTGCTGCGCACACACTTCGGAGAGCTTGCAAATGCCTAATAACCACAAGCAGCCCCTACTCCAATATAGGAGACACTGTTTTCATCAAGTTTGAAGCCTCAGTTTTGGCTGGACAGCCATTTCTTTATTTTTGGGGCCTGTGTGTTTTTCGACCTGGAAATGGCAAAAAAGGCGCGAAAACATTGATTTGTCTCTCCTGCCGCGCACACACTTCCGATAGCTTGCGAAGGCCTAAAAAACACAAGCTGCCCTTGAGTTATTGTGGGAGAGAATGTTTTCATCAAGTTTGAAGCCATAGTTTTGGCGCGGCAGCCGTTTCTTTCATTTTGGGGCCTTTGTGTTTTTCGACCTTGAAATCGTAAAAAAGGCGCGAAAACATGGATTTGTCTCTCCTGCCGCGCACACACTTCCGATAGCTTGCGAAGGCCTAAAAAACACAAGCGGCCCTTGAGTTATTGTCTGAGAGACTGTTTTAATCAAGTTTGAAGCCTCAGTTTTGGCTGGACAGCCGTTTCTTTATTTTTGGGGCCTTTGTTTTCTTCGACCTGGAAATGGCAAAAAAGGCGCGAAAACATGGATTTGTCTCTCCTGCCGCGCACACACTTCTGATAGCGTGCAAAGGCCTAAAAAACACAAGCAGCCCGTGAGTTATTATGGGAGAGACTGTTTTCATCAAGTTTGAAGCCATAGTTTTGGCGCGGCAGCCGTTTCTTTCATTTTGGGGCCTATGTGTTTTTCGACCTTGAAATCGCAAAAAAGGCGCGAAAACATGGATTTGTCTCTCCTGCCGCGCACACACTTCGGAGAGCTTGCAAATGCCTAATAACCACAAGCAGCCCCTACTCCAATATGGGAGACACTGTTTTCATCAAGTTTGAAGCCTCAGTTTTGGCTGGACAGCCATTTCTTTATTTTTGGGGCCTGTGTGTTTTTCGACCTGGAAATGGCAAAAAAGGCGCGAAAACATTGATTTGTCTCTCCTGCCGCGCACACACTTCGGAGAGCTTGCAAAGGCCTAAAAAACACAAGCAGCCCGTGAGTTATTATGGGAGAGACTGTTTTCATCAAGTTTGAAGCCATAGTTTTGGCGCGGCAGCCGTTTCTTTCATTTTGGGGCCTATGTGTTTTTCGACCTTGAAATCGCAAAAAAGGCGCGAAAACATGGATTTGTCTCTCCTGCCGCGCACACACTTCGGAGAGCTTGCAAATGCCTAATAACCACAAGCAGCCCCTACTCCAATATGGGAGACACTGTTTTCATCAAGTTTGAAGCCTCAGTTTTGGCTGGACAGCCATTTCTTTATTTTTGGGGCCTGTGTGTTTTTCGACCTGGAAATGGCAAAAAAGGCGCGAAAACATTGATTTGTCTCTCCTGCCGCGCACACACTTCGGAGAGCTTGCAAAGGCCTAATAACCACAAGCAGCCCCTACTCCACTATGGGAGACACTGTTTTCATCAAGTTTGAAGCCTCAGTGTTGGCGCGGCAGCCTTTTCTTTCTCTTTCGGGATTGTGTTTTTCTCCACCTGAAAATGCCAAAGAAGGCATAAAAACATGGATTTGTCTCTCCTGCTGCGCACACACTTCGGAGAGCTTGCAAATGCCTAATAACCACAAGCAGCCCCTACTCCAATATGGGAGACACTGTTTTCATCAAGTTTGAAGCCTCAGTGTTGGCGCGGCAGCCTTTTCTTTCTCTTTCGGGATTGTGTTTTTCTCCACCTGAAAATGCCAAAGAAGGCATAAAAACATGGATTTGTCTCTCCTGCTGCGCACACACTTCGGAGAGCTTGCAAATGCCTAATAACCACAAGCAGCCCCTACTCCAATATGGGAGACACTGTTTTCATCAAGTTTGAAGCCTCAGTTTTGGCTGGACAGCCATTTCTTTATTTTTGGGGCCTGTGTGTTTTTCGACCTGGAAATGGCAAAAAAGGCGCGAAAACATTGATTTGTCTCTCCTGCCGCGCACACACTTCGGAGAGCTTGCAAAGGCCTAATAACCACAAGCAGCCCCTACTCCACTATGGGAGACACTGTTTTCATCAAGTTTGAAGCCTCAGTTTTGGCTGGACAGCCATTTCTTTATTTTTGGGGCCTGTGTGTTTTTCGACCTGGAAATGGCAAAAAAGGCGCGAAAACATTGATTTGTCTCTCCTGCCGCGCACACACTTCGGAGAGCTTGCAAAGGCCTAATAACCACAAGCAGCCCCTACTCCACTATGGGAGACACTGTTTTCATCAAGTTTGAAGCCTCAGTGTTGGCGCGGCAGCCTTTTCTTTTTCTTTCGGGATTGTGTTTTTCTCCACCTGAAAATGCCAAAGAAGGCATAAAAACATGGATTTGTCTCTCCTGCTGCGCACACACTTCGGAGAGCTTGCAAATGCCTAATAACCACAAGCAGCCCCTACTCCAATATAGGAGACACTGTTTTCATCAAGTTTGAAGCCTCAGTTTTGGCTGGACAGCCATTTCTTTATTTTTGGGGCCTGTGTGTTTTTCGACCTGGAAATGGCAAAAAAGGCGCGAAAACATTGATTTGTCTCTCCTGCCGCGCACACACTTCCGATAGCTTGCGAAGGCCTAAAAAACACAAGCTGCCCTTGAGTTATTGTGGGAGAGAATGTTTTCATCAAGTTTGAAGCCATAGTTTTGGCGCGGCAGCCGTTTCTTTCATTTTGGGGCCTTTGTGTTTTTCGACCTTGAAATCGTAAAAAAGGCGCGAAAACATGGATTTGTCTCTCCTGCCGCGCACACACTTCCGATAGCTTGCGAAGGCCTAAAAAACACAAGCGGCCCTTGAGTTATTGTCTGAGAGACTGTTTTAATCAAGTTTGAAGCCTCAGTTTTGGCTGGACAGCCGTTTCTTTATTTTTGGGGCCTTTGTTTTCTTCGACCTGGAAATGGCAAAAAAGGCGCGAAAACATGGATTTGTCTCTCCTGCCGCGCACACACTTCTGATAGCGTGCAAAGGCCTAAAAAACACAAGCAGCCCGTGAGTTATTATGGGAGAGACTGTTTTCATCAAGTTTGAAGCCATAGTTTTGGCGCGGCAGCCGTTTCTTTCATTTTGGGGCCTATGTGTTTTTCGACCTTGAAATCGCAAAAAAGGCGCGAAAACATGGATTTGTCTCTCCTGCCGCGCACACACTTCGGAGAGCTTGCAAATGCCTAATAACCACAAGCAGCCCCTACTCCAATATGGGAGACACTGTTTTCATCAAGTTTGAAGCCTCAGTTTTGGCTGGACAGCCATTTCTTTATTTTTGGGGCCTGTGTGTTTTTCGACCTGGAAATGGCAAAAAAGGCGCGAAAACATTGATTTGTCTCTCCTGCCGCGCACACACTTCGGAGAGCTTGCAAAGGCCTAAAAAACACAAGCAGCCCGTGAGTTATTATGGGAGAGACTGTTTTCATCAAGTTTGAAGCCATAGTTTTGGCGCGGCAGCCGTTTCTTTCATTTTGGGGCCTATGTGTTTTTCGACCTTGAAATCGCAAAAAAGGCGCGAAAACATGGATTTGTCTCTCCTGCCGCGCACACACTTCGGAGAGCTTGCAAATGCCTAATAACCACAAGCAGCCCCTACTCCAATATGGGAGACACTGTTTTCATCAAGTTTGAAGCCTCAGTTTTGGCTGGACAGCCATTTCTTTATTTTTGGGGCCTGTGTGTTTTTCGACCTGGAAATGGCAAAAAAGGCGCGAAAACATTGATTTGTCTCTCCTGCCGCGCACACACTTCGGAGAGCTTGCAAAGGCCTAATAACCACAAGCAGCCCCTACTCCACTATGGGAGACACTGTTTTCATCAAGTTTGAAGCCTCAGTGTTGGCGCGGCAGCCTTTTCTTTCTCTTTCGGGATTGTGTTTTTCTCCACCTGAAAATGCCAAAGAAGGCATAAAAACATGGATTTGTCTCTCCTGCTGCGCACACACTTCGGAGAGCTTGCAAATGCCTAATAACCACAAGCAGCCCCTACTCCAATATGGGAGACACTGTTTTCATCAAGTTTGAAGCCTCAGTGTTGGCGCGGCAGCCTTTTCTTTCTCTTTCGGGATTGTGTTTTTCTCCACCTGAAAATGCCAAAGAAGGCATAAAAACATGGATTTGTCTCTCCTGCTGCGCACACACTTCGGAGAGCTTGCAAAGGCCTAATAACCACAAGCAGCCCCTACTCCACTATGGGAGACACTGTTTTCATCAAGTTTGAAGCCTCAGTGTTGGCGCGGCAGCCTTTTCTTTCTCTTTCGGGATTGTGTTTTTCTCCACCTGAAAATGCCAAAGAAGGCATAAAAACATGGATTTGTCTCTCCTGCTGCGCACACACTTCGGAGAGCTTGCAAATGCCTAATAACCACAAGCAGCCCCTACTCCATTATGGGAGACACTGTTTTCATCAAGTTTGAAGCCTCAGTGTTGGCGCGGCAGCCTTTTCTTTCTCTTTCGGGATTGTGTTTTTCTCCACCTGAAAATGCCAAAGAAGGCATAAAAACATGGATTTGTCTCTCCTGCTGCGCACACACTTCGGAGAGCTTGCAAATGCCTAATAACCACAAGCAGCCCCTACTCCAATATGGGAGACACTGTTTTCATCAAGTTTGAAGCCTCAGTTTTGGCTGGACAGCCATTTCTTTATTTTTGGGGCCTGTGTGTTTTTCGACCTGGAAATGGCAAAAAAGGCGCGAAAACATTGATTTGTCTCTCCTGCCGCGCACACACTTCGGAGAGCTTGCAAAGGCCTAATAACCACAAGCAGCCCCTACTCCACTATGGGAGACACTGTTTTCATCAAGTTTGAAGCCTCAGTGTTGGCGCGGCAGCCTTTTCTTTTTCTTTCGGGATTGTGTTTTTCTCCACCTGAAAATGCCAAAGAAGGCATAAAAACATGGATTTGTCTCTCCTGCTGCGCACACACTTCGGAGAGCTTGCAAATGCCTAATAACCACAAGCAGCCCCTACTCCAATATAGGAGACACTGTTTTCATCAAGTTTGAAGCCTCAGTTTTGGCTGGACAGCCATTTCTTTATTTTTGGGGCCTGTGTGTTTTTCGACCTGGAAATGGCAAAAAAGGCGCGAAAACATTGATTTGTCTCTCCTGCCGCGCACACACTTCCGATAGCTTGCGAAGGCCTAAAAAACACAAGCTGCCCTTGAGTTATTGTGGGAGAGAATGTTTTCATCAAGTTTGAAGCCATAGTTTTGGCGCGGCAGCCGTTTCTTTCATTTTGGGGCCTATGTGTTTTTCGACCTTGAAATCGTAAAAAAGGCGCGAAAACATGGATTTGTCTCTCCTGCCGCGCACACACTTCCGATAGCTTGCGAAGGCCTAAAAAACACAAGCGGCCCTTGAGTTATTGTCTGAGAGACTGTTTTAATCAAGTTTGAAGCCTCAGTTTTGGCTGGACAGCCGTTTCTTTATTTTTGGGGCCTTTGTTTTCTTCGACCTGGAAATGGCAAAAAAGGCGCGAAAACATGGATTTGTCTCTCCTGCCGCGCACACACTTCTGATAGCGTGCAAAGGCCTAAAAAACACAAGCAGCCCGTGAGTTATTATGGGAGAGACTGTTTTCATCAAGTTTGAAGCCATAGTTTTGGCGCGGCAGCCGTTTCTTTCATTTTGGGGCCTATGTGTTTTTCGACCTTGAAATCGCAAAAAAGGCGCGAAAACATGGATTTGTCTCTCCTGCCGCGCACACACTTCGGAGAGCTTGCAAATGCCTAATAACCACAAGCAGCCCCTACTCCAATATGGGAGACACTGTTTTCATCAAGTTTGAAGCCTCAGTTTTGGCTGGACAGCCATTTCTTTATTTTTGGGGCCTGTGTGTTTTTCGACCTGGAAATGGCAAAAAAGGCGCGAAAACATTGATTTGTCTCTCCTGCCGCGCACACACTTCGGAGAGCTTGCAAAGGCCTAATAACCACAAGCAGCCCCTACTCCACTATGGGAGACACTGTTTTCATCAAGTTTGAAGCCTCAGTGTTGGCGCGGCAGCCTTTTCTTTCTCTTTCGGGATTGTGTTTTTCTCCACCTGAAAATGCCAAAGAAGGCATAAAAACATGGATTTGTCTCTCCTGCTGCGCACACACTTCGGAGAGCTTGCAAAGGCCTAATAACCACAAGCAGCCCCTACTCCACTATGGGAGACACTGTTTTCATCAAGTTTGAAGCCTCAGTGTTGGCGCGGCAGCCTTTTCTTTCTCTTTCGGGATTGTGTTTTTCTCCACCTGAAAATGCCAAAGAAGGCATAAAAACATGGATTTGTCTCTCCTGCTGCGCACACACTTCGGAGAGCTTGCAAATGCCTAATAACCACAAGCAGCCCCTACTCCAATATGGGAGACACTGTTTTCATCAAGTTTGAAGCCTCAGTGTTGGCGCGGCAGCCTTTTCTTTCTCTTTCGGGATTGTGTTTTTCTCCACCTGAAAATGCCAAAGAAGGCATAAAAACATGGATTTGTCTCTCCTGCTGCGCACACACTTCGGAGAGCTTGCAAAGGCCTAATAACCACAAGCAGCCCCTACTCCACTATGGGAGACACTGTTTTCATCAAGTTTGAAGCCTCAGTGTTGGCGCGGCAGCCTTTTCTTTCTCTTTCGGGATTGTGTTTTTCTCCACCTGAAAATGCCAAAGAAGGCATAAAAACATGGATTTGTCTCTCCTGCTGCGCACACACTTCGGAGAGCTTGCAAATGCCTAATAACCACAAGCAGCCCCTACTCCATTATGGGAGACACTGTTTTCATCAAGTTTGAAGCCTCAGTGTTGGCGCGGCAGCCTTTTCTTTCTCTTTCGGGATTGTGTTTTTCTCCACCTGAAAATGCCAAAGAAGGCATAAAAACATGGATTTGTCTCTCCTGCTGCGCACACACTTCGGAGAGCTTGCAAATGCCTAATAACCACAAGCAGCCCCTACTCCAATATGGGAGACACTGTTTTCATCAAGTTTGAAGCCTCAGTTTTGGCTGGACAGCCATTTCTTTATTTTTGGGGCCTGTGTGTTTTTCGACCTGGAAATGGCAAAAAAGGCGCGAAAACATTGATTTGTCTCTCCTGCCGCGCACACACTTCGGAGAGCTTGCAAAGGCCTAATAACCACAAGCAGCCCCTACTCCACTATGGGAGACACTGTTTTCATCAAGTTTGAAGCCTTCTTTGGCATTTTCAGGTGGAGAAAAACACAATCCCGAAAGAGAAAGAAAAGGCTGCCGCGCCAACACTGAGGCTTCAAACTTGATGAAAACAGTGTCTCCCATATTGGAGTAGGGGCTGCTTGTGGTTATTAGGCATTTGCAAGCTCTCCGAAGTGTGTGCGCAGCAGGAGAGACAAATCCATGTTTTTATGCCTTCTTTGGCATTTTCAGGTGGAGAAAAACACAATCCCGAAAGAGAAAGAAAAGGCTGCCGCGCCAACACTGAGGCTTCAAACTTGATGAAAACAGTGTCTCCCATAGTGGAGTAGGGGCTGCTTGTGGTTATTAGGCCTTTGCAAGCTCTCCGAAGTGTGTGCGCGGCAGGAGAGACAAATCAATGTTTTCGCGCCTTTTTTGCCATTTCCAGGTCGAAAAACACACAGGCCCCAAAAATAAAGAAATGGCTGTCCAGCCAAAACTGAGGCTTCAAACTTGATGAAAACAGTGTCTCCCATATTGGAGTAGGGGCTGCTTGTGGTTATTAGGCATTTGCAAGCTCTCCGAAGTGTGTGCGCGGCAGGAGAGACAAATCCATGTTTTCGCGCCTTTTTTGCGATTTCAAGGTCGAAAAACACATAGGCCCCAAAATGAAAGAAACGGCTGCCGCGCCAAAACTATGGCTTCAAACTTGATGAAAACAGTCTCTCCCATAATAACTCACGGGCTGCTTGTGTTTTTTAGGCCTTTGCAAGCTCTCCGAAGTGTGTGCGCGGCAGGAGAGACAAATCAATGTTTTCGCGCCTTTTTTGCCATTTCCAGGTCGAAAAACACACAGGCCCCAAAAATAAAGAAATGGCTGTCCAGCCAAAACTGAGGCTTCAAACTTGATGAAAACAGTGTCTCCCATATTGGAGTAGGGGCTGCTTGTGGTTATTAGGCATTTGCAAGCTCTCCGAAGTGTGTGCGCGGCAGGAGAGACAAATCCATGTTTTCGCGCCTTTTTTGCGATTTCAAGGTCGAAAAACACATAGGCCCCAAAATGAAAGAAACGGCTGCCGCGCCAAAACTATGGCTTCAAACTTGATGAAAACAGTCTCTCCCATAATAACTCACGGGCTGCTTGTGTTTTTTAGGCCTTTGCACGCTATCAGAAGTGTGTGCGCGGCAGGAGAGACAAATCCATGTTTTCGCGCCTTTTTTGCCATTTCCAGGTCGAAGAAAACAAAGGCCCCAAAAATAAAGAAACGGCTGTCCAGCCAAAACTGAGGCTTCAAACTTGATTAAAACAGTCTCTCAGACAATAACTCAAGGGCCGCTTGTGTTTTTTAGGCCTTCGCAAGCTATCGGAAGTGTGTGCGCGGCAGGAGAGACAAATCCATGTTTTCGCGCCTTTTTTACGATTTCAAGGTCGAAAAACACATAGGCCCCAAAATGAAAGAAACGGCTGCCGCGCCAAAACTATGGCTTCAAACTTGATGAAAACATTCTCTCCCACAATAACTCAAGGGCAGCTTGTGTTTTTTAGGCCTTCGCAAGCTATCGGAAGTGTGTGCGCGGCAGGAGAGACAAATCAATGTTTTCGCGCCTTTTTTGCCATTTCCAGGTCGAAAAACACACAGGCCCCAAAAATAAAGAAATGGCTGTCCAGCCAAAACTGAGGCTTCAAACTTGATGAAAACAGTGTCTCCTATATTGGAGTAGGGGCTGCTTGTGGTTATTAGGCATTTGCAAGCTCTCCGAAGTGTGTGCGCAGCAGGAGAGACAAATCCATGTTTTTATGCCTTCTTTGGCATTTTCAGGTGGAGAAAAACACAATCCCGAAAGAAAAAGAAAAGGCTGCCGCGCCAACACTGAGGCTTCAAACTTGATGAAAACAGTGTCTCCCATAGTGGAGTAGGGGCTGCTTGTGGTTATTAGGCCTTTGCAAGCTCTCCGAAGTGTGTGCGCGGCAGGAGAGACAAATCAATGTTTTCGCGCCTTTTTTGCCATTTCCAGGTCGAAAAACACACAGGCCCCAAAAATAAAGAAATGGCTGTCCAGCCAAAACTGAGGCTTCAAACTTGATGAAAACAGTGTCTCCCATATTGGAGTAGGGGCTGCTTGTGGTTATTAGGCATTTGCAAGCTCTCCGAAGTGTGTGCGCAGCAGGAGAGACAAATCCATGTTTTTATGCCTTCTTTGGCATTTTCAGGTGGAGAAAAACACAATCCCGAAAGAGAAAGAAAAGGCTGCCGCGCCAACACTGAGGCTTCAAACTTGATGAAAACAGTGTCTCCCATAATGGAGTAGGGGCTGCTTGTGGTTATTAGGCATTTGCAAGCTCTCCGAAGTGTGTGCGCAGCAGGAGAGACAAATCCATGTTTTTATGCCTTCTTTGGCATTTTCAGGTGGAGAAAAACACAATCCCGAAAGAGAAAGAAAAGGCTGCCGCGCCAACACTGAGGCTTCAAACTTGATGAAAACAGTGTCTCCCATAGTGGAGTAGGGGCTGCTTGTGGTTATTAGGCCTTTGCAAGCTCTCCGAAGTGTGTGCGCAGCAGGAGAGACAAATCCATGTTTTTATGCCTTCTTTGGCATTTTCAGGTGGAGAAAAACACAATCCCGAAAGAGAAAGAAAAGGCTGCCGCGCCAACACTGAGGCTTCAAACTTGATGAAAACAGTGTCTCCCATATTGGAGTAGGGGCTGCTTGTGGTTATTAGGCATTTGCAAGCTCTCCGAAGTGTGTGCGCAGCAGGAGAGACAAATCCATGTTTTTATGCCTTCTTTGGCATTTTCAGGTGGAGAAAAACACAATCCCGAAAGAGAAAGAAAAGGCTGCCGCGCCAACACTGAGGCTTCAAACTTGATGAAAACAGTGTCTCCCATAGTGGAGTAGGGGCTGCTTGTGGTTATTAGGCCTTTGCAAGCTCTCCGAAGTGTGTGCGCGGCAGGAGAGACAAATCAATGTTTTCGCGCCTTTTTTGCCATTTCCAGGTCGAAAAACACACAGGCCCCAAAAATAAAGAAATGGCTGTCCAGCCAAAACTGAGGCTTCAAACTTGATGAAAACAGTGTCTCCCATATTGGAGTAGGGGCTGCTTGTGGTTATTAGGCATTTGCAAGCTCTCCGAAGTGTGTGCGCGGCAGGAGAGACAAATCCATGTTTTCGCGCCTTTTTTGCGATTTCAAGGTCGAAAAACACATAGGCCCCAAAATGAAAGAAACGGCTGCCGCGCCAAAACTATGGCTTCAAACTTGATGAAAACAGTCTCTCCCATAATAACTCACGGGCTGCTTGTGTTTTTTAGGCCTTTGCAAGCTCTCCGAAGTGTGTGCGCGGCAGGAGAGACAAATCAATGTTTTCGCGCCTTTTTTGCCATTTCCAGGTCGAAAAACACACAGGCCCCAAAAATAAAGAAATGGCTGTCCAGCCAAAACTGAGGCTTCAAACTTGATGAAAACAGTGTCTCCCATATTGGAGTAGGGGCTGCTTGTGGTTATTAGGCATTTGCAAGCTCTCCGAAGTGTGTGCGCGGCAGGAGAGACAAATCCATGTTTTCGCGCCTTTTTTGCGATTTCAAGGTCGAAAAACACATAGGCCCCAAAATGAAAGAAACGGCTGCCGCGCCAAAACTATGGCTTCAAACTTGATGAAAACAGTCTCTCCCATAATAACTCACGGGCTGCTTGTGTTTTTTAGGCCTTTGCACGCTATCAGAAGTGTGTGCGCGGCAGGAGAGACAAATCCATGTTTTCGCGCCTTTTTTGCCATTTCCAGGTCGAAGAAAACAAAGGCCCCAAAAATAAAGAAACGGCTGTCCAGCCAAAACTGAGGCTTCAAACTTGATTAAAACAGTCTCTCAGACAATAACTCAAGGGCCGCTTGTGTTTTTTAGGCCTTCGCAAGCTATCGGAAGTGTGTGCGCGGCAGGAGAGACAAATCCATGTTTTCGCGCCTTTTTTACGATTTCAAGGTCGAAAAACACATAGGCCCCAAAATGAAAGAAACGGCTGCCGCGCCAAAACTATGGCTTCAAACTTGATGAAAACATTCTCTCCCACAATAACTCAAGGGCAGCTTGTGTTTTTTAGGCCTTCGCAAGCTATCGGAAGTGTGTGCGCGGCAGGAGAGACAAATCAATGTTTTCGCGCCTTTTTTGCCATTTCCAGGTCGAAAAACACACAGGCCCCAAAAATAAAGAAATGGCTGTCCAGCCAAAACTGAGGCTTCAAACTTGATGAAAACAGTGTCTCCTATATTGGAGTAGGGGCTGCTTGTGGTTATTAGGCATTTGCAAGCTCTCCGAAGTGTGTGCGCAGCAGGAGAGACAAATCCATGTTTTTATGCCTTCTTTGGCATTTTCAGGTGGAGAAAAACACAATCCCGAAAGAAAAAGAAAAGGCTGCCGCGCCAACACTGAGGCTTCAAACTTGATGAAAACAGTGTCTCCCATAGTGGAGTAGGGGCTGCTTGTGGTTATTAGGCCTTTGCAAGCTCTCCGAAGTGTGTGCGCGGCAGGAGAGACAAATCAATGTTTTCGCGCCTTTTTTGCCATTTCCAGGTCGAAAAACACACAGGCCCCAAAAATAAAGAAATGGCTGTCCAGCCAAAACTGAGGCTTCAAACTTGATGAAAACAGTGTCTCCCATATTGGAGTAGGGGCTGCTTGTGGTTATTAGGCATTTGCAAGCTCTCCGAAGTGTGTGCGCAGCAGGAGAGACAAATCCATGTTTTTATGCCTTCTTTGGCATTTTCAGGTGGAGAAAAACACAATCCCGAAAGAGAAAGAAAAGGCTGCCGCGCCAACACTGAGGCTTCAAACTTGATGAAAACAGTGTCTCCCATAATGGAGTAGGGGCTGCTTGTGGTTATTAGGCATTTGCAAGCTCTCCGAAGTGTGTGCGCAGCAGGAGAGACAAATCCATGTTTTTATGCCTTCTTTGGCATTTTCAGGTGGAGAAAAACACAATCCCGAAAGAGAAAGAAAAGGCTGCCGCGCCAACACTGAGGCTTCAAACTTGATGAAAACAGTGTCTCCCATAGTGGAGTAGGGGCTGCTTGTGGTTATTAGGCCTTTGCAAGCTCTCCGAAGTGTGTGCGCAGCAGGAGAGACAAATCCATGTTTTTATGCCTTCTTTGGCATTTTCAGGTGGAGAAAAACACAATCCCGAAAGAGAAAGAAAAGGCTGCCGCGCCAACACTGAGGCTTCAAACTTGATGAAAACAGTGTCTCCCATATTGGAGTAGGGGCTGCTTGTGGTTATTAGGCATTTGCAAGCTCTCCGAAGTGTGTGCGCAGCAGGAGAGACAAATCCATGTTTTTATGCCTTCTTTGGCATTTTCAGGTGGAGAAAAACACAATCCCGAAAGAGAAAGAAAAGGCTGCCGCGCCAACACTGAGGCTTCAAACTTGATGAAAACAGTGTCTCCCATATTGGAGTAGGGGCTGCTTGTGGTTATTAGGCATTTGCAAGCTCTCCGAAGTGTGTGCGCAGCAGGAGAGACAAATCCATGTTTTTATGCCTTCTTTGGCATTTTCAGGTGGAGAAAAACACAATCCCGAAAGAGAAAGAAAAGGCTGCCGCGCCAACACTGAGGCTTCAAACTTGATGAAAACAGTGTCTCCCATAGTGGAGTAGGGGCTGCTTGTGGTTATTAGGCCTTTGCAAGCTCTCCGAAGTGTGTGCGCGGCAGGAGAGACAAATCAATGTTTTCGCGCCTTTTTTGCCATTTCCAGGTCGAAAAACACACAGGCCCCAAAAATAAAGAAATGGCTGTCCAGCCAAAACTGAGGCTTCAAACTTGATGAAAACAGTGTCTCCCATATTGGAGTAGGGGCTGCTTGTGGTTATTAGGCATTTGCAAGCTCTCCGAAGTGTGTGCGCGGCAGGAGAGACAAATCCATGTTTTCGCGCCTTTTTTGCGATTTCAAGGTCGAAAAACACATAGGCCCCAAAATGAAAGAAACGGCTGCCGCGCCAAAACTATGGCTTCAAACTTGATGAAAACAGTCTCTCCCATAATAACTCACGGGCTGCTTGTGTTTTTTAGGCCTTTGCAAGCTCTCCGAAGTGTGTGCGCGGCAGGAGAGACAAATCAATGTTTTCGCGCCTTTTTTGCCATTTCCAGGTCGAAAAACACACAGGCCCCAAAAATAAAGAAATGGCTGTCCAGCCAAAACTGAGGCTTCAAACTTGATGAAAACAGTGTCTCCCATATTGGAGTAGGGGCTGCTTGTGGTTATTAGGCATTTGCAAGCTCTCCGAAGTGTGTGCGCGGCAGGAGAGACAAATCCATGTTTTCGCGCCTTTTTTGCGATTTCAAGGTCGAAAAACACATAGGCCCCAAAATGAAAGAAACGGCTGCCGCGCCAAAACTATGGCTTCAAACTTGATGAAAACAGTCTCTCCCATAATAACTCACGGGCTGCTTGTGTTTTTTAGGCCTTTGCACGCTATCAGAAGTGTGTGCGCGGCAGGAGAGACAAATCCATGTTTTCGCGCCTTTTTTGCCATTTCCAGGTCGAAGAAAACAAAGGCCCCAAAAATAAAGAAACGGCTGTCCAGCCAAAACTGAGGCTTCAAACTTGATTAAAACAGTCTCTCAGACAATAACTCAAGGGCCGCTTGTGTTTTTTAGGCCTTCGCAAGCTATCGGAAGTGTGTGCGCGGCAGGAGAGACAAATCCATGTTTTCGCGCCTTTTTTACGATTTCAAGGTCGAAAAACACATAGGCCCCAAAATGAAAGAAACGGCTGCCGCGCCAAAACTATGGCTTCAAACTTGATGAAAACATTCTCTCCCACAATAACTCAAGGGCAGCTTGTGTTTTTTAGGCCTTCGCAAGCTATCGGAAGTGTGTGCGCGGCAGGAGAGACAAATCAATGTTTTCGCGCCTTTTTTGCCATTTCCAGGTCGAAAAACACACAGGCCCCAAAAATAAAGAAATGGCTGTCCAGCCAAAACTGAGGCTTCAAACTTGATGAAAACAGTGTCTCCTATATTGGAGTAGGGGCTGCTTGTGGTTATTAGGCATTTGCAAGCTCTCCGAAGTGTGTGCGCAGCAGGAGAGACAAATCCATGTTTTTATGCCTTCTTTGGCATTTTCAGGTGGAGAAAAACACAATCCCGAAAGAAAAAGAAAAGGCTGCCGCGCCAACACTGAGGCTTCAAACTTGATGAAAACAGTGTCTCCCATAGTGGAGTAGGGGCTGCTTGTGGTTATTAGGCCTTTGCAAGCTCTCCGAAGTGTGTGCGCGGCAGGAGAGACAAATCAATGTTTTCGCGCCTTTTTTGCCATTTCCAGGTCGAAAAACACACAGGCCCCAAAAATAAAGAAATGGCTGTCCAGCCAAAACTGAGGCTTCAAACTTGATGAAAACAGTGTCTCCCATATTGGAGTAGGGGCTGCTTGTGGTTATTAGGCATTTGCAAGCTCTCCGAAGTGTGTGCGCAGCAGGAGAGACAAATCCATGTTTTTATGCCTTCTTTGGCATTTTCAGGTGGAGAAAAACACAATCCCGAAAGAGAAAGAAAAGGCTGCCGCGCCAACACTGAGGCTTCAAACTTGATGAAAACAGTGTCTCCTATATTGGAGTAGGGGCTGCTTGTGGTTATTAGGCATTTGCAAGCTCTCCGAAGTGTGTGCGCAGCAGGAGAGACAAATCCATGTTTTTATGCCTTCTTTGGCATTTTCAGGTGGAGAAAAACACAATCCCGAAAGAAAAAGAAAAGGCTGCCGCGCCAACACTGAGACTTCAAACTTGATGAAAACAGTGTCTCCCATAGTGGAGTAGGGGCTGCTTGTGGTTATTAGGCCTTTGCAAGCTCTCCGAAGTGTGTGCGCGGCAGGAGAGACAAATCAATGTTTTCGCGCCTTTTTTGCCATTTCCAGGTCGAAAAACACACAGGCCCCAAAAATAAAGAAATGGCTGTCCAGCCAAAACTGAGGCTTCAAACTTGATGAAAACAGTGTCTCCCATATTGGAGTAGGGGCTGCTTGTGGTTATTAGGCATTTGCAAGCTCTCCGAAGTGTGTGCGCAGCAGGAGAGACAAATCCATGTTTTTATGCCTTCTTTGGCATTTTCAGGTGGAGAAAAACACAATCCCGAAAGAGAAAGAAAAGGCTGCCGCGCCAACACTGAGGCTTCAAACTTGATGAAAACAGTGTCTCCCATAATGGAGTAGGGGCTGCTTGTGGTTATTAGGCATTTGCAAGCTCTCCGAAGTGTGTGCGCAGCAGGAGAGACAAATCCATGTTTTTATGCCTTCTTTGGCATTTTCAGGTGGAGAAAAACACAATCCCGAAAGAGAAAGAAAAGGCTGCCGCGCCAACACTGAGGCTTCAAACTTGATGAAAACAGTGTCTCCCATAGTGGAGTAGGGGCTGCTTGTGGTTATTAGGCCTTTGCAAGCTCTCCGAAGTGTGTGCGCAGCAGGAGAGACAAATCCATGTTTTTATGCCTTCTTTGGCATTTTCAGGTGGAGAAAAACACAATCCCGAAAGAGAAAGAAAAGGCTGCCGCGCCAACACTGAGGCTTCAAACTTGATGAAAACAGTGTCTCCCATATTGGAGTAGGGGCTGCTTGTGGTTATTAGGCATTTGCAAGCTCTCCGAAGTGTGTGCGCAGCAGGAGAGACAAATCCATGTTTTTATGCCTTCTTTGGCATTTTCAGGTGGAGAAAAACACAATCCCGAAAGAGAAAGAAAAGGCTGCCGCGCCAACACTGAGGCTTCAAACTTGATGAAAACAGTGTCTCCCATAGTGGAGTAGGGGCTGCTTGTGGTTATTAGGCCTTTGCAAGCTCTCCGAAGTGTGTGCGCGGCAGGAGAGACAAATCAATGTTTTCGCGCCTTTTTTGCCATTTCCAGGTCGAAAAACACACAGGCCCCAAAAATAAAGAAATGGCTGTCCAGCCAAAACTGAGGCTTCAAACTTGATGAAAACAGTGTCTCCCATATTGGAGTAGGGGCTGCTTGTGGTTATTAGGCATTTGCAAGCTCTCCGAAGTGTGTGCGCGGCAGGAGAGACAAATCCATGTTTTCGCGCCTTTTTTGCGATTTCAAGGTCGAAAAACACATAGGCCCCAAAATGAAAGAAACGGCTGCCGCGCCAAAACTATGGCTTCAAACTTGATGAAAACAGTCTCTCCCATAATAACTCACGGGCTGCTTGTGTTTTTTAGGCCTTTGCAAGCTCTCCGAAGTGTGTGCGCGGCAGGAGAGACAAATCAATGTTTTCGCGCCTTTTTTGACATTTCCAGGTCGAAAAACACACAGGCCCCAAAAATAAAGAAATGGCTGTCCAGCCAAAACTGAGGCTTCAAACTTGATGAAAACAGTGTCTCCCATATTGGAGTAGGGGCTGCTTGTGGTTATTAGGCATTTGCAAGCTCTCCGAAGTGTGTGCGCGGCAGGAGAGACAAATCCATGTTTTCGCGCCTTTTTTGCGATTTCAAGGTCGAAAAACACATAGGCCCCAAAATGAAAGAAACGGCTGCCGCGCCAAAACTATGGCTTCAAACTTGATGAAAACAGTCTCTCCCATAATAACTCACGGGCTGCTTGTGTTTTTTAGGCCTTTGCACGCTATCAGAAGTGTGTGCGCGGCAGGAGAGACAAATCCATGTTTTCGCGCCTTTTTTGCCATTTCCAGGTCGAAGAAAACAAAGGCCCCAAAAATAAAGAAACGGCTGTCCAGCGAAAACTGAGGCTTCAAACTTGATTAAAACAGTCTCTCAGACAATAACTCAAGGGCCGCTTGTGTTTTTTAGGCCTTCGCAAGCTATCGGAAGTGTGTGCGCGGCAGGAGAGACAAATCCATGTTTTCGCGCCTTTTTTACGATTTCAAGGTCGAAAAACACATAGGCCCCAAAATGAAAGAAACGGCTGCCGCGCCAAAACTATGGCTTCAAACTTGATGAAAACATTCTCTCCCACAATAACTCAAGGGCAGCTTGTGTTTTTTAGGCCTTCGCAAGCTATCGGAAGTGTGTGCGCGGCAGGAGAGACAAATCAATGTTTTCGCGCCTTTTTTGCCATTTCCAGGTCGAAAAACACACAGGCCCCAAAAATAAAGAAATGGCTGTCCAGCCAAAACTGAGGCTTCAAACTTGATGAAAACAGTGTCTCCTATATTGGAGTAGGGGCTGCTTGTGGTTATTAGGCATTTGCAAGCTCTCCGAAGTGTGTGCGCAGCAGGAGAGACAAATCCATGTTTTTATGCCTTCTTTGGCATTTTCAGGTGGAGAAAAACACAATCCCGAAAGAAAAAGAAAAGGCTGCCGCGCCAACACTGAGGCTTCAAACTTGATGAAAACAGTGTCTCCCATAGTGGAGTAGGGGCTGCTTGTGGTTATTAGGCCTTTGCAAGCTCTCCGAAGTGTGTGCGCGGCAGGAGAGACAAATCAATGTTTTCGCGCCTTTTTTGCCATTTCCAGGTCGAAAAACACACAGGCCCCAAAAATAAAGAAATGGCTGTCCAGCCAAAACTGAGGCTTCAAACTTGATGAAAACAGTGTCTCCCATATTGGAGTAGGGGCTGCTTGTGGTTATTAGGCATTTGCAAGCTCTCCGAAGTGTGTGCGCGGCAGGAGAGACAAATCCATGTTTTCGCGCCTTTTTTGCGATTTCAAGGTCGAAAAACACATAGGCCCCAAAATGAAAGAAACGGCTGCCGCGCCAAAACTATGGCTTCAAACTTGATGAAAACAGTCTCTCCCATAATAACTCACGGGCTGCTTGTGTTTTTTAGGCCTTTGCACGCTATCAGAAGTGTGTGCGCGGCAGGAGAGACAAATCCATGTTTTCGCGCCTTTTTTGCCATTTCCAGGTCGAAGAAAACAAAGGCCCCAAAAATAAAGAAACGGCTGTCCAGCGAAAACTGAGGCTTCAAACTTGATTAAAACAGTCTCTCAGACAATAACTCAAGGGCCGCTTGTGTTTTTTAGGCCTTCGCAAGCTATCGGAAGTGTGTGCGCGGCAGGAGAGACAAATCCATGTTTTCGCGCCTTTTTTACGATTTCAAGGTCGAAAAACACATAGGCCCCAAAATGAAAGAAACGGCTGCCGCGCCAAAACTATGGCTTCAAACTTGATGAAAACATTCTCTCCCACAATAACTCAAGGGCAGCTTGTGTTTTTTAGGCCTTCGCAAGCTATCGGAAGTGTGTGCGCGGCAGGAGAGACAAATCAATGTTTTCGCGCCTTTTTTGCCATTTCCAGGTCGAAAAACACACAGGCCCCAAAAATAAAGAAATGGCTGTCCAGCCAAAACTGAGGCTTCAAACTTGATGAAAACAGTGTCTCCTATATTGGAGTAGGGGCTGCTTGTGGTTATTAGGCATTTGCAAGCTCTCCGAAGTGTGTGCGCAGCAGGAGAGACAAATCCATGTTTTTATGCCTTCTTTGGCATTTTCAGGTGGAGAAAAACACAATCCCGAAAGAAAAAGAAAAGGCTGCCGCGCCAACACTGAGGCTTCAAACTTGATGAAAACAGTGTCTCCCATAGTGGAGTAGGGGCTGCTTGTGGTTATTAGGCCTTTGCAAGCTCTCCGAAGTGTGTGCGCGGCAGGAGAGACAAATCAATGTTTTCGCGCCTTTTTTGCCATTTCCAGGTCGAAAAACACACAGGCCCCAAAAATAAAGAAATGGCTGTCCAGCCAAAACTGAGGCTTCAAACTTGATGAAAACAGTGTCTCCCATATTGGAGTAGGGGCTGCTTGTGGTTATTAGGCATTTGCAAGCTCTCCGAAGTGTGTGCGCAGCAGGAGAGACAAATCCATGTTTTTATGCCTTCTTTGGCATTTTCAGGTGGAGAAAAACACAATCCCGAAAGAGAAAGAAAAGGCTGCCGCGCCAACACTGAGGCTTCAAACTTGATGAAAACAGTGTCTCCCATAATGGAGTAGGGGCTGCTTGTGGTTATTAGGCATTTGCAAGCTCTCCGAAGTGTGTGCGCAGCAGGAGAGACAAATACATGTTTTTATGCCTTCTTTGGCATTTTCAGGTGGAGAAAAACACAATCCCGAAAGAGAAAGAAAAGGCTGCCGCGCCAACACTGAGGCTTCAAACTTGATGAAAACAGTGTCTCCCATAGTGGAGTAGGGGCTGCTTGTGGTTATTAGGCCTTTGCAAGCTCTCCGAAGTGTGTGCGCAGCAGGAGAGACAAATCCATGTTTTTATGCCTTCTTTGGCATTTTCAGGTGGAGAAAAACACAATCCCGAAAGAGAAAGAAAAGGCTGCCGCGCCAACACTGAGGCTTCAAACTTGATGAAAACAGTGTCTCCCATAGTGGAGTAGGGGCTGCTTGTGGTTATTAGGCCTTTGCAAGCTCTCCGAAGTGTGTGCGCAGCAGGAGAGACAAATCCATGTTTTTATGCCTTCTTTGGCATTTTCAGGTGGAGAAAAACACAATCCCGAAAGAGAAAGAAAAGGCTGCCGCGCCAACACTGAGGCTTCAAACTTGATGAAAACAGTGTCTCCCATATTGGAGTAGGGGCTGCTTGTGGTTATTAGGCATTTGCAAGCTCTCCGAAGTGTGTGCGCAGCAGGAGAGACAAATCCATGTTTTTATGCCTTCTTTGGCATTTTCAGGTGGAGAAAAACACAATCCCGAAAGAGAAAGAAAAGGCTGCCGCGCCAACACTGAGGCTTCAAACTTGATGAAAACAGTGTCTCCCATAGTGGAGTAGGGGCTGCTTGTGGTTATTAGGCCTTTGCAAGCTCTCCGAAGTGTGTGCGCGGCAGGAGAGACAAATCAATGTTTTCGCGCCTTTTTTGCCATTTCCAGGTCGAAAAACACACAGGCCCCAAAAATAAAGAAATGGCTGTCCAGCCAAAACTGAGGCTTCAAACTTGATGAAAACAGTGTCTCCCATATTGGAGTAGGGGCTGCTTGTGGTTATTAGGCATTTGCAAGCTCTCCGAAGTGTGTGCGCGGCAGGAGAGACAAATCCATGTTTTCGCGCCTTTTTTGCGATTTCAAGGTCGAAAAACACATAGGCCCCAAAATGAAAGAAACGGCTGCCGCGCCAAAACTATGGCTTCAAACTTGATGAAAACAGTCTCTCCCATAATAACTCACGGGCTGCTTGTGTTTTTTAGGCCTTTGCAAGCTCTCCGAAGTGTGTGCGCGGCAGGAGAGACAAATCAATGTTTTCGCGCCTTTTTTGCCATTTCCAGGTCGAAAAACACACAGGCCCCAAAAATAAAGAAATGGCTGTCCAGCCAAAACTGAGGCTTCAAACTTGATGAAAACAGTGTCTCCCATATTGGAGTAGGGGCTGCTTGTGGTTATTAGGCATTTGCAAGCTCTCCGAAGTGTGTGCGCGGCAGGAGAGACAAATCCATGTTTTCGCGCCTTTTTTGCGATTTCAAGGTCGAAAAACACATAGGCCCCAAAATGAAAGAAACGGCTGCCGCGCCAAAACTATGGCTTCAAACTTGATGAAAACAGTCTCTCCCATAATAACTCACGGGCTGCTTGTGTTTTTTAGGCCTTTGCACGCTATCAGAAGTGTGTGCGCGGCAGGAGAGACAAATCCATGTTTTCGCGCCTTTTTTGCCATTTCCAGGTCGAAGAAAACAAAGGCCCCAAAAATAAAGAAACGGCTGTCCAGCCAAAACTGAGGCTTCAAACTTGATTAAAACAGTCTCTCAGACAATAACTCAAGGGCCGCTTGTGTTTTTTAGGCCTTCGCAAGCTATCGGAAGTGTGTGCGCGGCAGGAGAGACAAATCCATGTTTTCGCGCCTTTTTTACGATTTCAAGGTCGAAAAACACATAGGCCCCAAAATGAAAGAAACGGCTGCCGCGCCAAAACTATGGCTTCAAACTTGATGAAAACATTCTCTCCCACAATAACTCAAGGGCAGCTTGTGTTTTTTAGGCCTTCGCAAGCTATCGGAAGTGTGTGCGCGGCAGGAGAGACAAATCAATGTTTTCGCGCCTTTTTTGCCATTTCCAGGTCGAAAAACACACAGGCCCCAAAAATAAAGAAATGGCTGTCCAGCCAAAACTGAGGCTTCAAACTTGATGAAAACAGTGTCTCCTATATTGGAGTAGGGGCTGCTTGTGGTTATTAGGCATTTGCAAGCTCTCCGAAGTGTGTGCGCAGCAGGAGAGACAAATCCATGTTTTTATGCCTTCTTTGGCATTTTCAGGTGGAGAAAAACACAATCCCGAAAGAAAAAGAAAAGGCTGCCGCGCCAACACTGAGGCTTCAAACTTGATGAAAACAGTGTCTCCCATAGTGGAGTAGGGGCTGCTTGTGGTTATTAGGCCTTTGCAAGCTCTCCGAAGTGTGTGCGCGGCAGGAGAGACAAATCAATGTTTTCGCGCCTTTTTTGCCATTTCCAGGTCGAAAAACACACAGGCCCCAAAAATAAAGAAATGGCTGTCCAGCCAAAACTGAGGCTTCAAACTTGATGAAAACAGTGTCTCCCATATTGGAGTAGGGGCTGCTTGTGGTTATTAGGCATTTGCAAGCTCTCCGAAGTGTGTGCGCAGCAGGAGAGACAAATCCATGTTTTTATGCCTTCTTTGGCATTTTCAGGTGGAGAAAAACACAATCCCGAAAGAGAAAGAAAAGGCTGCCGCGCCAACACTGAGGCTTCAAACTTGATGAAAACAGTGTCTCCCATAATGGAGTAGGGGCTGCTTGTGGTTATTAGGCATTTGCAAGCTCTCCGAAGTGTGTGCGCAGCAGGAGAGACAAATCCATGTTTTTATGCCTTCTTTGGCATTTTCAGGTGGAGAAAAACACAATCCCGAAAGAGAAAGAAAAGGCTGCCGCGCCAACACTGAGGCTTCAAACTTGATGAAAACAGTGTCTCCCATAGTGGAGTAGGGGCTGCTTGTGGTTATTAGACTTTGCAAGCTCTCCGAAGTGTGTGCGCAGCAGGAGAGACAAATCCATGTTTTTATGCCTTCTTTGGCATTTTCAGGTGGAGAAAAACACAATCCCGAAAGAGAAAGAAAAGGCTGCCGCGCCAACACTGAGGCTTCAAACTTGATGAAAACAGTGTCTCCCATATTGGAGTAGGGGCTGCTTGTGGTTATTAGGCATTTGCAAGCTCTCCGAAGTGTGTGCGCAGCAGGAGAGACAAATCCATGTTTTTATGCCTTCTTTGGCATTTTCAGGTGGAGAAAAACACAATCCCGAAAGAGAAAGAAAAGGCTGCCGCGCCAACACTGAGGCTTCAAACTTGATGAAAACAGTGTCTCCCATAGTGGAGTAGGGGCTGCTTGTGGTTATTAGGCCTTTGCAAGCTCTCCGAAGTGTGTGCGCAGCAGGAGAGACAAATCCATGTTTTTATGCCTTCTTTGGCATTTTCAGGTGGAGAAAAACACAATCCCGAAAGAGAAAGAAAAGGCTGCCGCGCCAACACTGAGGCTTCAAACTTGATGAAAACAGTGTCTCCCATATTGGAGTAGGGGCTGCTTGTGGTTATTAGGCATTTGCAAGCTCTCCGAAGTGTGTGCGCAGCAGGAGAGACAAATCCATGTTTTTATGCCTTCTTTGGCATTTTCAGGTGGAGAAAAACACAATCCCGAAAGAGAAAGAAAAGGCTGCCGCGCCAACACTGAGGCTTCAAACTTGATGAAAACAGTGTCTCCCATAGTGGAGTAGGGGCTGCTTGTGGTTATTAGGCCTTTGCAAGCTCTCCGAAGTGTGTGCGCGGCAGGAGAGACAAATCAATGTTTTCGCGCCTTTTTTGCCATTTCCAGGTCGAAAAACACACAGGCCCCAAAAATAAAGAAATGGCTGTCCAGCCAAAACTGAGGCTTCAAACTTGATGAAAACAGTGTCTCCCATATTGGAGTAGGGGCTGCTTGTGGTTATTAGGCATTTGCAAGCTCTCCGAAGTGTGTGCGCGGCAGGAGAGACAAATCCATGTTTTCGCGCCTTTTTTGCGATTTCAAGGTCGAAAAACACATAGGCCCCAAAATGAAAGAAACGGCTGCCGCGCCAAAACTATGGCTTCAAACTTGATGAAAACAGTCTCTCCCATAATAACTCACGGGCTGCTTGTGTTTTTTAGGCCTTTGCAAGCTCTCCGAAGTGTGTGCGCGGCAGGAGAGACAAATCAATGTTTTCGCGCCTTTTTTGCCATTTCCAGGTCGAAAAACACACAGGCCCCAAAAATAAAGAAATGGCTGTCCAGCCAAAACTGAGGCTTCAAACTTGATGAAAACAGTGTCTCCCATATTGGAGTAGGGGCTGCTTGTGGTTATTAGGCATTTGCAAGCTCTCCGAAGTGTGTGCGCGGCAGGAGAGACAAATCCATGTTTTCGCGCCTTTTTTGCGATTTCAAGGTCGAAAAACACATAGGCCCCAAAATGAAAGAAACGGCTGCCGCGCCAAAACTATGGCTTCAAACTTGATGAAAACAGTCTCTCCCATAATAACTCACGGGCTGCTTGTGTTTTTTAGGCCTTTGCACGCTATCAGAAGTGTGTGCGCGGCAGGAGAGACAAATCCATGTTTTCGCGCCTTTTTTGCCATTTCCAGGTCGAAGAAAACAAAGGCCCCAAAAATAAAGAAACGGCTGTCCAGCCAAAACTGAGGCTTCAAACTTGATTAAAACAGTCTCTCAGACAATAACTCAAGGGCCGCTTGTGTTTTTTAGGCCTTCGCAAGCTATCGGAAGTGTGTGCGCGGCAGGAGAGACAAATCCATGTTTTCGCGCCTTTTTTACGATTTCAAGGTCGAAAAACACATAGGCCCCAAAATGAAAGAAACGGCTGCCGCGCCAAAACTATGGCTTCAAACTTGATGAAAACATTCTCTCCCACAATAACTCAAGGGCAGCTTGTGTTTTTTAGGCCTTCGCAAGCTATTGGAAGTGTGTGCGCGGCAGGAGAGACAAATCAATGTTTTCGCGCCTTTTTTGCCATTTCCAGGTCGAAAAACACACAGGCCCCAAAAATAAAGAAATGGCTGTCCAGCCAAAACTGAGGCTTCAAACTTGATGAAAACAGTGTCTCCTATATTGGAGTAGGGGCTGCTTGTGGTTATTAGGCATTTGCAAGCTCTCCGAAGTGTGTGCGCAGCAGGAGAGACAAATCCATGTTTTTATGCCTTCTTTGGCATTTTCAGGTGGAGAAAAACACAATCCCGAAAGAAAAAGAAAAGGCTGCCGCGCCAACACTGAGGCTTCAAACTTGATGAAAACAGTGTCTCCCATAGTGGAGTAGGGGCTGCTTGTGGTTATTAGGCCTTTGCAAGCTCTCCGAAGTGTGTGCGCGGCAGGAGAGACAAATCAATGTTTTCGCGCCTTTTTTGCCATTTCCAGGTCGAAAAACACACAGGCCCCAAAAATAAAGAAATGGCTGTCCAGCCAAAACTGAGGCTTCAAACTTGATGAAAACAGTGTCTCCCATATTGGAGTAGGGGCTGCTTGTGGTTATTAGGCATTTGCAAGCTCTCCGAAGTGTGTGCGCAGCAGGAGAGACAAATCCATGTTTTTATGCCTTCTTTGGCATTTTCAGGTGGAGAAAAACACAATCCCGAAAGAGAAAGAAAAGGCTGCCGCGCCAACACTGAGGCTTCAAACTTGATGAAAACAGTGTCTCCCATAATGGAGTAGGGGCTGCTTGTGGTTATTAGGCATTTGCAAGCTCTCCGAAGTGTGTGCGCAGCAGGAGAGACAAATCCATGTTTTTATGCCTTCTTTGGCATTTTCAGGTGGAGAAAAACACAATCCCGAAAGAGAAAGAAAAGGCTGCCGCGCCAACACTGAGGCTTCAAACTTGATGAAAACAGTGTCTCCCATAGTGGAGTAGGGGCTGCTTGTGGTTATTAGGCCTTTGCAAGCTCTCCGAAGTGTGTGCGCAGCAGGAGAGACAAATCCATGTTTTTATGCCTTCTTTGGCATTTTCAGGTGGAGAAAAACACAATCCCGAAAGAGAAAGAAAAGGCTGCCGCGCCAACACTGAGGCTTCAAACTTGATGAAAACAGTGTCTCCCATATTGGAGTAGGGGCTGCTTGTGGTTATTAGGCATTTGCAAGCTCTCCGAAGTGTGTGCGCAGCAGGAGAGACAAATCCATGTTTTTATGCCTTCTTTGGCATTTTCAGGTGGAGAAAAACACAATCCCGAAAGAGAAAGAAAAGGCTGCCGCGCCAACACTGAGGCTTCAAACTTGATGAAAACAGTGTCTCCCATAGTGGAGTAGGGGCTGCTTGTGGTTATTAGGCCTTTGCAAGCTCTCCGAAGTGTGTGCGCAGCAGGAAAGACAAATCCATGTTTTTATGCCTTCTTTGGCATTTTCAGGTGGAGAAAAACACAATCCCGAAAGAGAAAGAAAAGGCTGCCGCGCCAACACTGAGGCTTCAAACTTGATGAAAACAGTGTCTCCCATATTGGAGTAGGGGCTGCTTGTGGTTATTAGGCATTTGCAAGCTCTCCGAAGTGTGTGCGCAGCAGGAGAGACAAATCCATGTTTTTATGCCTTCTTTGGCATTTTCAGGTGGAGAAAAACACAATCCCGAAAGAGAAAGAAAAGGCTGCCGCGCCAACACTGAGGCTTCAAACTTGATGAAAACAGTGTCTCCCATAGTGGAGTAGGGGCTGCTTGTGGTTATTAGGCCTTTGCAAGCTCTCCGAAGTGTGTGCGCAGCAGGAGAGACAAATCCATGTTTTTATGCCTTCTTTGGCATTTTCAGGTGGAGAAAAACACAATCCCGAAAGAGAAAGAAAAGGCTGCCGCGCCAACACTGAGGCTTCAAACTTGATGAAAACAGTGTCTCCCATATTGGAGTAGGGGCTGCTTGTGGTTATTAGGCATTTGCAAGCTCTCCGAAGTGTGTGCGCAGCAGGAGAGACAAATCCATGTTTTTATGCCTTCTTTGGCATTTTCAGGTGGAGAAAAACACAATCCCGAAAGAGAAAGAAAAGGCTGCCGCGCCAACACTGAGGCTTCAAACTTGATGAAAACAGTGTCTCCCATAGTGGAGTAGGGGCTGCTTGTGGTTATTAGGCCTTTGCAAGCTCTCCGAAGTGTGTGCGCGGCAGGAGAGACAAATCAATGTTTTCGCGCCTTTTTTGCCATTTCCAGGTCGAAAAACACACAGGCCCCAAAAATAAAGAAATGGCTGTCCAGCCAAAACTGAGGCTTCAAACTTGATGAAAACAGTGTCTCCCATATTGGAGTAGGGGCTGCTTGTGGTTATTAGGCATTTGCAAGCTCTCCGAAGTGTGTGCGCGGCAGGAGAGACAAATCCATGTTTTCGCGCCTTTTTTGCGATTTCAAGGTCGAAAAACACATAGGCCCCAAAATGAAAGAAACGGCTGCCGCGCCAAAACTATGGCTTCAAACTTGATGAAAACAGTCTCTCCCATAATAACTCACGGGCTGCTTGTGTTTTTTAGGCCTTTGCAAGCTCTCCGAAGTGTGTGCGCGGCAGGAGAGACAAATCAATGTTTTCGCGCCTTTTTTGCCATTTCCAGGTCGAAAAACACACAGGCCCCAAAAATAAAGAAATGGCTGTCCAGCCAAAACTGAGGCTTCAAACTTGATGAAAACAGTGTCTCCCATATTGGAGTAGGGGCTGCTTGTGGTTATTAGGCATTTGCAAGCTCTCCGAAGTGTGTGCGCGGCAGGAGAGACAAATCCATGTTTTCGCGCCTTTTTTGCGATTTCAAGGTCGAAAAACACATAGGCCCCAAAATGAAAGAAACGGCTGCCGCGCCAAAACTATGGCTTCAAACTTGATGAAAACAGTCTCTCCCATAATAACTCACGGGCTGCTTGTGTTTTTTAGGCCTTTGCAAGCTCTCCGAAGTGTGTGCGCGGCAGGAGAGACAAATCAATGTTTTCGCGCCTTTTTTGCCATTTCCAGGTCGAAAAACACACAGGCCCCAAAAATAAAGAAATGGCTGTCCAGCCAAAACTGAGGCTTCAAACTTGATGAAAACAGTGTCTCCCATATTGGAGTAGGGGCTGCTTGTGGTTATTAGGCATTTGCAAGCTCTCCGAAGTGTGTGCGCAGCAGGAGAGACAAATCCATGTTTTTATGCCTTCTTTGGCATTTTCAGGTGGAGAAAAACACAATCCCGAAAGAGAAAGAAAAGGCTGCCGCGCCAACACTGAGGCTTCAAACTTGATGAAAACAGTGTCTCCCATAGTGGAGTAGGGGCTGCTTGTGGTTATTAGGCCTTTGCAAGCTCTCCGAAGTGTGTGCGCAGCAGGAGAGACAAATCCATGTTTTTATGCCTTCTTTGGCATTTTCAGGTGGAGAAAAACACAATCCCGAAAGAGAAAGAAAAGGCTGCCGCGCCAACACTGAGGCTTCAAACTTGATGAAAACAGTGTCTCCCATATTGGAGTAGGGGCTGCTTGTGGTTATTAGGCATTTGCAAGCTCTCCGAAGTGTGTGCGCAGCAGGAGAGACAAATCCATGTTTTTATGCCTTCTTTGGCATTTTCAGGTGGAGAAAAACACAATCCCGAAAGAGAAAGAAAAGGCTGCCGCGCCAACACTGAGGCTTCAAACTTGATGAAAACAGTGTCTCCCATAGTGGAGTAGGGGCTGCTTGTGGTTATTAGGCCTTTGCAAGCTCTCCGAAGTGTGTGCGCGGCAGGAGAGACAAATCAATGTTTTCGCGCCTTTTTTGCCATTTCCAGGTCGAAAAACACACAGGCCCCAAAAATAAAGAAATGGCTGTCCAGCCAAAACTGAGGCTTCAAACTTGATGAAAACAGTGTCTCCCATATTGGAGTAGGGGCTGCTTGTGGTTATTAGGCATTTGCAAGCTCTCCGAAGTGTGTGCGCGGCAGGAGAGACAAATCCATGTTTTCGCGCCTTTTTTGCGATTTCAAGGTCGAAAAACACATAGGCCCCAAAATGAAAGAAACGGCTGCCGCGCCAAAACTATGGCTTCAAACTTGATGAAAACAGTCTCTCCCATAATAACTCACGGGCTGCTTGTGTTTTTTAGGCCTTTGCAAGCTCTCCGAAGTGTGTGCGCGGCAGGAGAGACAAATCAATGTTTTCGCGCCTTTTTTGCCATTTCCAGGTCGAAAAACACACAGGCCCCAAAAATAAAGAAATGGCTGTCCAGCCAAAACTGAGGCTTCAAACTTGATGAAAACAGTGTCTCCCATATTGGAGTAGGGGCTGCTTGTGGTTATTAGGCATTTGCAAGCTCTCCGAAGTGTGTGCGCGGCAGGAGAGACAAATCCATGTTTTCGCGCCTTTTTTGCGATTTCAAGGTCGAAAAACACATAGGCCCCAAAATGAAAGAAACGGCTGCCGCGCCAAAACTATGGCTTCAAACTTGATGAAAACAGTCTCTCCCATAATAACTCACGGGCTGCTTGTGTTTTTTAGGCCTTTGCAAGCTCTCCGAAGTGTGTGCGCGGCAGGAGAGACAAATCAATGTTTTCGCGCCTTTTTTGCCATTTCCAGGTCGAAAAACACACAGGCCCCAAAAATAAAGAAATGGCTGTCCAGCCAAAACTGAGGCTTCAAACTTGATGAAAACAGTGTCTCCCATATTGGAGTAGGGGCTGCTTGTGGTTATTAGGCATTTGCAAGCTCTCCGAAGTGTGTGCGCGGCAGGAGAGACAAATCCATGTTTTCGCGCCTTTTTTGCGATTTCAAGGTCGAAAAACACATAGGCCCCAAAATGAAAGAAACGGCTGCCGCGCCAAAACTATGGCTTCAAACTTGATGAAAACAGTCTCTCCCATAATAACTCACGGGCTGCTTGTGTTTTTTAGGCCTTTGCACGCTATCAGAAGTGTGTGCGCGGCAGGAGAGACAAATCCATGTTTTCGCGCCTTTTTTGCCATTTCCAGGTCGAAGAAAACAAAGGCCCCAAAAATAAAGAAACGGCTGTCCAGCCAAAACTGAGGCTTCAAACTTGATTAAAACAGTCTCTCAGACAATAACTCAAGGGCCGCTTGTGTTTTTTAGGCCTTCGCAAGCTATCGGAAGTGTGTGCGCGGCAGGAGAGACAAATCCATGTTTTCGCGCCTTTTTTACGATTTCAAGGTCGAAAAACACATAGGCCCCAAAATGAAAGAAACGGCTGCCGCGCCAAAACTATGGCTTCAAACTTGATGAAAACATTCTCTCCCACAATAACTCAAGGGCAGCTTGTGTTTTTTAGGCCTTCGCAAGCTATCGGAAGTGTGTGCGCGGCAGGAGAGACAAATCAATGTTTTCGCGCCTTTTTTGCCATTTCCAGGTCGAAAAACACACAGGCCCCAAAAATAAAGAAATGGCTGTCCAGCCAAAACTGAGGCTTCAAACTTGATGAAAACAGTGTCTCCTATATTGGAGTAGGGGCTGCTTGTGGTTATTAGGCATTTGCAAGCTCTCCGAAGTGTGTGCGCAGCAGGAGAGACAAATCCATGTTTTTATGCCTTCTTTGGCATTTTCAGGTGGAGAAAAACACAATCCCGAAAGAAAAAGAAAAGGCTGCCGCGCCAACACTGAGGCTTCAAACTTGATGAAAACAGTGTCTCCCATAGTGGAGTAGGGGCTGCTTGTGGTTATTAGGCCTTTGCAAGCTCTCCGAAGTGTGTGCGCGGCAGGAGAGACAAATCAATGTTTTCGCGCCTTTTTTGCCATTTCCAGGTCGAAAAACACACAGGCCCCAAAAATAAAGAAATGGCTGTCCAGCCAAAACTGAGGCTTCAAACTTGATGAAAACAGTGTCTCCCATATTGGAGTAGGGGCTGCTTGTGGTTATTAGGCATTTGCAAGCTCTCCGAAGTGTGTGCGCAGCAGGAGAGACAAATCCATGTTTTTATGCCTTCTTTGGCATTTTCAGGTGGAGAAAAACACAATCCCGAAAGAGAAAGAAAAGGCTGCCGCGCCAACACTGAGGCTTCAAACTTGATGAAAACAGTGTCTCCCATAGTGGAGTAGGGGCTGCTTGTGGTTATTAGGCCTTTGCAAGCTCTCCGAAGTGTGTGCGCAGCAGGAGAGACAAATCCATGTTTTTATGCCTTCTTTGGCATTTTCAGGTGGAGAAAAACACAATCCCGAAAGAGAAAGAAAAGGCTGCCGCGCCAACACTGAGGCTTCAAACTTGATGAAAACAGTGTCTCCCATATTGGAGTAGGGGCTGCTTGTGGTTATTAGGCATTTGCAAGCTCTCCGAAGTGTGTGCGCAGCAGGAGAGACAAATCCATGTTTTTATGCCTTCTTTGGCATTTTCAGGTGGAGAAAAACACAATCCCGAAAGAGAAAGAAAAGGCTGCCGCGCCAACACTGAGGCTTCAAACTTGATGAAAACAGTGTCTCCCATAGTGGAGTAGGGGCTGCTTGTGGTTATTAGGCCTTTGCAAGCTCTCCGAAGTGTGTGCGCAGCAGGAGAGACAAATCCATGTTTTTATGCCTTCTTTGGCATTTTCAGGTGGAGAAAAACACAATCCCGAAAGAGAAAGAAAAGGCTGCCGCGCCAACACTGAGGCTTCAAACTTGATGAAAACAGTGTCTCCCATATTGGAGTAGGGGCTGCTTGTGGTTATTAGGCATTTGCAAGCTCTCCGAAGTGTGTGCGCAGCAGGAGAGACAAATCCATGTTTTTATGCCTTCTTTGGCATTTTCAGGTGGAGAAAAACACAATCCCGAAAGAGAAAGAAAAGGCTGCCGCGCCAACACTGAGGCTTCAAACTTGATGAAAACAGTGTCTCCCATAGTGGAGTAGGGGCTGCTTGTGGTTATTAGGCCTTTGCAAGCTCTCCGAAGTGTGTGCGCAGCAGGAAAGACAAATCCATGTTTTTATGCCTTCTTTGGCATTTTCAGGTGGAGAAAAACACAATCCCGAAAGAGAAAGAAAAGGCTGCCGCGCCAACACTGAGGCTTCAAACTTGATGAAAACAGTGTCTCCCATATTGGAGTAGGGGCTGCTTGTGGTTATTAGGCATTTGCAAGCTCTCCGAAGTGTGTGCGCAGCAGGAGAGACAAATCCATGTTTTTATGCCTTCTTTGGCATTTTCAGGTGGAGAAAAACACAATCCCGAAAGAGAAAGAAAAGGCTGCCGCGCCAACACTGAGGCTTCAAACTTGATGAAAACAGTGTCTCCCATAGTGGAGTAGGGGCTGCTTGTGGTTATTAGGCCTTTGCAAGCTCTCCGAAGTGTGTGCGCAGCAGGAGAGACAAATCCATGTTTTTATGCCTTCTTTGGCATTTTCAGGTGGAGAAAAACACAATCCCGAAAGAGAAAGAAAAGGCTGCCGCGCCAACACTGAGGCTTCAAACTTGATGAAAACAGTGTCTCCCATATTGGAGTAGGGGCTGCTTGTGGTTATTAGGCATTTGCAAGCTCTCCGAAGTGTGTGCGCAGCAGGAGAGACAAATCCATGTTTTTATGCCTTCTTTGGCATTTTCAGGTGGAGAAAAACACAATCCCGAAAGAGAAAGAAAAGGCTGCCGCGCCAACACTGAGGCTTCAAACTTGATGAAAACAGTGTCTCCCATAGTGGAGTAGGGGCTGCTTGTGGTTATTAGGCCTTTGCAAGCTCTCCGAAGTGTGTGCGCGGCAGGAGAGACAAATCAATGTTTTCGCGCCTTTTTTGCCATTTCCAGGTCGAAAAACACACAGGCCCCAAAAATAAAGAAATGGCTGTCCAGCCAAAACTGAGGCTTCAAACTTGATGAAAACAGTGTCTCCCATATTGGAGTAGGGGCTGCTTGTGGTTATTAGGCATTTGCAAGCTCTCCGAAGTGTGTGCGCGGCAGGAGAGACAAATCCATGTTTTCGCGCCTTTTTTGCGATTTCAAGGTCGAAAAACACATAGGCCCCAAAATGAAAGAAACGGCTGCCGCGCCAAAACTATGGCTTCAAACTTGATGAAAACAGTCTCTCCCATAATAACTCACGGGCTGCTTGTGTTTTTTAGGCCTTTGCAAGCTCTCCGAAGTGTGTGCGCGGCAGGAGAGACAAATCAATGTTTTCGCGCCTTTTTTGCCATTTCCAGGTCGAAAAACACACAGGCCCCAAAAATAAAGAAATGGCTGTCCAGCCAAAACTGAGGCTTCAAACTTGATGAAAACAGTGTCTCCCATATTGGAGTAGGGGCTGCTTGTGGTTATTAGGCATTTGCAAGCTCTCCGAAGTGTGTGCGCGGCAGGAGAGACAAATCCATGTTTTCGCGCCTTTTTTGCGATTTCAAGGTCGAAAAACACATAGGCCCCAAAATGAAAGAAACGGCTGCCGCGCCAAAACTATGGCTTCAAACTTGATGAAAACAGTCTCTCCCATAATAACTCACGGGCTGCTTGTGTTTTTTAGGCCTTTGCACGCTATCAGAAGTGTGTGCGCGGCAGGAGAGACAAATCCATGTTTTCGCGCCTTTTTTGCCATTTCCAGGTCGAAGAAAACAAAGGCCCCAAAAATAAAGAAACGGCTGTCCAGCCAAAACTGAGGCTTCAAACTTGATTAAAACAGTCTCTCAGACAATAACTCAAGGGCCGCTTGTGTTTTTTAGGCCTTCGCAAGCTATCGGAAGTGTGTGCGCGGCAGGAGAGACAAATCCATGTTTTCGCGCCTTTTTTACGATTTCAAGGTCGAAAAACACATAGGCCCCAAAATGAAAGAAACGGCTGCCGCGCCAAAACTATGGCTTCAAACTTGATGAAAACATTCTCTCCCACAATAACTCAAGGGCAGCTTGTGTTTTTTAGGCCTTCGCAAGCTATCGGAAGTGTGTGCGCGGCAGGAGAGACAAATCAATGTTTTCGCGCCTTTTTTGCCATTTCCAGGTCGAAAAACACACAGGCCCCAAAAATAAAGAAATGGCTGTCCAGCCAAAACTGAGGCTTCAAACTTGATGAAAACAGTGTCTCCTATATTGGAGTAGGGGCTGCTTGTGGTTATTAGGCATTTGCAAGCTCTCCGAAGTGTGTGCGCAGCAGGAGAGACAAATCCATGTTTTTATGCCTTCTTTGGCATTTTCAGGTGGAGAAAAACACAATCCCGAAAGAAAAAGAAAAGGCTGCCGCGCCAACACTGAGGCTTCAAACTTGATGAAAACAGTGTCTCCCATAGTGGAGTAGGGGCTGCTTGTGGTTATTAGGCCTTTGCAAGCTCTCCGAAGTGTGTGCGCGGCAGGAGAGACAAATCAATGTTTTCGCGCCTTTTTTGCCATTTCCAGGTCGAAAAACACACAGGCCCCAAAAATAAAGAAATGGCTGTCCAGCCAAAACTGAGGCTTCAAACTTGATGAAAACAGTGTCTCCCATATTGGAGTAGGGGCTGCTTGTGGTTATTAGGCATTTGCAAGCTCTCCGAAGTGTGTGCGCAGCAGGAGAGACAAATCCATGTTTTTATGCCTTCTTTGGCATTTTCAGGTGGAGAAAAACACAATCCCGAAAGAGAAAGAAAAGGCTGCCGCGCCAACACTGAGGCTTCAAACTTGATGAAAACAGTGTCTCCCATAATGGAGTAGGGGCTGCTTGTGGTTATTAGGCATTTGCAAGCTCTCCGAAGTGTGTGCGCAGCAGGAGAGACAAATCCATGTTTTTATGCCTTCTTTGGCATTTTCAGGTGGAGAAAAACACAATCCCGAAAGAGAAAGAAAAGGCTGCCGCGCCAACACTGAGGCTTCAAACTTGATGAAAACAGTGTCTCCCATAGTGGAGTAGGGGCTGCTTGTGGTTATTAGGCCTTTGCAAGCTCTCCGAAGTGTGTGCGCAGCAGGAGAGACAAATCCATGTTTTTATGCCTTCTTTGGCATTTTCAGGTGGAGAAAAACACAATCCCGAAAGAGAAAGAAAAGGCTGCCGCGCCAACACTGAGGCTTCAAACTTGATGAAAACAGTGTCTCCCATATTGGAGTAGGGGCTGCTTGTGGTTATTAGGCATTTGCAAGCTCTCCGAAGTGTGTGCGCAGCAGGAGAGACAAATCCATGTTTTTATGCCTTCTTTGGCATTTTCAGGTGGAGAAAAACACAATCCCGAAAGAGAAAGAAAAGGCTGCCGCGCCAACACTGAGGCTTCAAACTTGATGAAAACAGTGTCTCCCATAGTGGAGTAGGGGCTGCTTGTGGTTATTAGGCCTTTGCAAGCTCTCCGAAGTGTGTGCGCGGCAGGAGAGACAAATCAATGTTTTCGCGCCTTTTTTGGCATTTTCAGGTGGAGAAAAACACAATCCCGAAAGAGAAAGAAAAGGCTGCCGCGCCAACACTGAGGCTTCAAACTTGATGAAAACAGTGTCTCCCATATTGGAGTAGGGGCTGCTTGTGGTTATTAGGCATTTGCAAGCTCTCCGAAGTGTGTGCGCAGCAGGAGAGACAAATCCATGTTTTTATGCCTTCTTTGGCATTTTCAGGTGGAGAAAAACACAATCCCGAAAGAGAAAGAAAAGGCTGCCGCGCCAACACTGAGGCTTCAAACTTGATGAAAACAGTGTCTCCCATAGTGGAGTAGGGGCTGCTTGTGGTTATTAGGCCTTTGCAAGCTCTCCGAAGTGTGTGCGCGGCAGGAGAGACAAATCAATGTTTTCGCGCCTTTTTTGCCATTTCCAGGTCGAAAAACACACAGGCCCCAAAAATAAAGAAATGGCTGTCCAGCCAAAACTGAGGCTTCAAACTTGATGAAAACAGTGTCTCCCATATTGGAGTAGGGGCTGCTTGTGGTTATTAGGCATTTGCAAGCTCTCCGAAGTGTGTGCGCGGCAGGAGAGACAAATCCATGTTTTCGCGCCTTTTTTGCGATTTCAAGGTCGAAAAACACATAGGCCCCAAAATGAAAGAAACGGCTGCCGCGCCAAAACTATGGCTTCAAACTTGATGAAAACAGTCTCTCCCATAATAACTCACGGGCTGCTTGTGTTTTTTAGGCCTTTGCAAGCTCTCCGAAGTGTGTGCGCGGCAGGAGAGACAAATCAATGTTTTCGCGCCTTTTTTGCCATTTCCAGGTCGAAAAACACACAGGCCCCAAAAATAAAGAAATGGCTGTCCAGCCAAAACTGAGGCTTCAAACTTGATGAAAACAGTGTCTCCCATATTGGAGTAGGGGCTGCTTGTGGTTATTAGGCATTTGCAAGCTCTCCGAAGTGTGTGCGCGGCAGGAGAGACAAATCCATGTTTTCGCGCCTTTTTTGCGATTTCAAGGTCGAAAAACACATAGGCCCCAAAATGAAAGAAACGGCTGCCGCGCCAAAACTATGGCTTCAAACTTGATGAAAACAGTCTCTCCCATAATAACTCACGGGCTGCTTGTGTTTTTTAGGCCTTTGCACGCTATCAGAAGTGTGTGCGCGGCAGGAGAGACAAATCCATGTTTTCGCGCCTTTTTTGCCATTTCCAGGTCGAAGAAAACAAAGGCCCCAAAAATAAAGAAACGGCTGTCCAGCCAAAACTGAGGCTTCAAACTTGATTAAAACAGTCTCTCAGACAATAACTCAAGGGCCGCTTGTGTTTTTTAGGCCTTCGCAAGCTATCGGAAGTGTGTGCGCGGCAGGAGAGACAAATCCATGTTTTCGCGCCTTTTTTACGATTTCAAGGTCGAAAAACACATAGGCCCCAAAATGAAAGAAACGGCTGCGGCGCCAAAACTATGGCTTCAAACTTGATGAAAACATTCTCTCCCACAATAACTCAAGGGCAGCTTGTGTTTTTTAGGCCTTCGCAAGCTATCGGAAGTGTGTGCGCGGCAGGAGAGACAAATCAATGTTTTCGCGCCTTTTTTGCCATTTCCAGGTCGAAAAACACACAGGCCCCAAAAATAAAGAAATGGCTGTCCAGCCAAAACTGAGGCTTCAAACTTGATGAAAACAGTGTCTCCTATATTGGAGTAGGGGCTGCTTGTGGTTATTAGGCATTTGCAAGCTCTCCGAAGTGTGTGCGCAGCAGGAGAGACAAATCCATGTTTTTATGCCTTCTTTGGCATTTTCAGGTGGAGAAAAACACAATCCCGAAAGAAAAAGAAAAGGCTGCCGCGCCAACACTGAGGCTTCAAACTTGATGAAAACAGTGTCTCCCATAGTGGAGTAGGGGCTGCTTGTGGTTATTAGGCCTTTGCAAGCTCTCCGAAGTGTGTGCGCGGCAGGAGAGACAAATCAATGTTTTCGCGCCTTTTTTGCCATTTCCAGGTCGAAAAACACACAGGCCCCAAAAATAAAGAAATGGCTGTCCAGCCAAAACTGAGGCTTCAAACTTGATGAAAACAGTGTCTCCCATATTGGAGTAGGGGCTGCTTGTGGTTATTAGGCATTTGCAAGCTCTCCGAAGTGTGTGCGCAGCAGGAGAGACAAATCCATGTTTTTATGCCTTCTTTGGCATTTTCAGGTGGAGAAAAACACAATCCCGAAAGAGAAAGAAAAGGCTGCCGCGCCAACACTGAGGCTTCAAACTTGATGAAAACAGTGTCTCCCATAATGGAGTAGGGGCTGCTTGTGGTTATTAGGCATTTGCAAGCTCTCCGAAGTGTGTGCGCAGCAGGAGAGACAAATCCATGTTTTTATGCCTTCTTTGGCATTTTCAGGTGGAGAAAAACACAATCCCGAAAGAGAAAGAAAAGGCTGCCGCGCCAACACTGAGGCTTCAAACTTGATGAAAACAGTGTCTCCCATAGTGGAGTAGGGGCTGCTTGTGGTTATTAGGCCTTTGCAAGCTCTCCGAAGTGTGTGCGCAGCAGGAGAGACAAATCCATGTTTTTATGCCTTCTTTGGCATTTTCAGGTGGAGAAAAACACAATCCCGAAAGAGAAAGAAAAGGCTGCCGCGCCAACACTGAGGCTTCAAACTTGATGAAAACAGTGTCTCCCATATTGGAGTAGGGGCTGCTTGTGGTTATTAGGCATTTGCAAGCTCTCCGAAGTGTGTGCGCAGCAGGAGAGACAAATCCATGTTTTTATGCCTTCTTTGGCATTTTCAGGTGGAGAAAAACACAATCCCGAAAGAGAAAGAAAAGGCTGCCGCGCCAACACTGAGGCTTCAAACTTGATGAAAACAGTGTCTCCCATAGTGGAGTAGGGGCTGCTTGTGGTTATTAGGCCTTTGCAAGCTCTCCGAAGTGTGTGCGCAGCAGGAGAGACAAATCCATGTTTTTATGCCTTCTTTGGCATTTTCAGGTGGAGAAAAACACAATCCCGAAATCGCAAAAAAGGCGCGAAAACATGGATTTGTCTCTCCTGCCGCGCACACACTTCCGATAGCGTGCAAAGGCCTAAAAAACACAAGCAGCCCGTGAGTTATTATGGGAGAGACTGTTTTCATCAAGTTTGAAGCCTCAGTGTTGGCGCGGCAGCCTTTTCTTTCTCTTTCGGGATTGTGTTTTTCTCCACCTGAAAATGCCAAAGAAGGCATAAAAACATGGATTTGTCTCTCCTGCTGCGCACACACTTCGGAGAGCTTGCAAATGCCTAATAACCACAAGCAGCCCCTACTCCACTATGGGAGACACTGTTTTCATCAAGTTTGAAGCCTCAGTGTTGGCGCGGCAGCCTTTTCTTTTTCTTTCGGGATTGTGTTTTTCTCCACCTGAAAATGCCAAAGAAGGCATAAAAACATGGATTTGTCTCTCCTGCTGCGCACACACTTCGGAGAGCTTGCAAATGCCTAATAACCACAAGCAGCCCCTACTCCAATATAGGAGACACTGTTTTCATCAAGTTTGAAGCCTCAGTTTTGGCTGGACAGCCATTTCTTTATTTTTGGGGCCTGTGTGTTTTTCGACCTGGAAATGGCAAAAAAGGCGCGAAAACATTGATTTGTCTCTCCTGCCGCGCACACACTTCCGATAGCTTGCGAAGGCCTAAAAAACACAAGCTGCCCTTGAGTTATTGTGGGAGAGAATGTTTTCATCAAGTTTGAAGCCATAGTTTTGGCGCGGCAGCCGTTTCTTTCATTTTGGGGCCTATGTGTTTTTCGACCTTGAAATCGTAAAAAAGGCGCGAAAACATGGATTTGTCTCTCCTGCCGCGCACACACTTCCGATAGCTTGCGAAGGCCTAAAAAACACAAGCGGCCCTTGAGTTATTGTCTGAGAGACTGTTTTAATCAAGTTTGAAGCCTCAGTTTTGGCTGGACAGCCGTTTCTTTATTTTTGGGGCCTTTGTTTTCTTCGACCTGGAAATGGCAAAAAAGGCGCGAAAACATGGATTTGTCTCTCCTGCCGCGCACACACTTCTGATAGCGTGCAAAGGCCTAAAAAACACAAGCAGCCCGTGAGTTATTATGGGAGAGACTGTTTTCATCAAGTTTGAAGCCATAGTTTTGGCGCGGCAGCCGTTTCTTTCATTTTGGGGCCTATGTGTTTTTCGACCTTGAAATCGCAAAAAAGGCGCGAAAACATGGATTTGTCTCTCCTGCCGCGCACACACTTCGGAGAGCTTGCAAATGCCTAATAACCACAAGCAGCCCCTACTCCAATATGGGAGACACTGTTTTCATCAAGTTTGAAGCCTCAGTTTTGGCTGGACAGCCATTTCTTTATTTTTGGGGCCTGTGTGTTTTTCGACCTGGAAATGGCAAAAAAGGCGCGAAAACATTGATTTGTCTCTCCTGCCGCGCACACACTTCGGAGAGCTTGCAAAGGCCTAAAAAACACAAGCAGCCCGTGAGTTATTATGGGAGAGACTGTTTTCATCAAGTTTGAAGCCATAGTTTTGGCGCGGCAGCCGTTTCTTTCATTTTGGGGCCTATGTGTTTTTCGACCTTGAAATCGCAAAAAAGGCGCGAAAACATGGATTTGTCTCTCCTGCCGCGCACACACTTCGGAGAGCTTGCAAATGCCTAATAACCACAAGCAGCCCCTACTCCAATATGGGAGACACTGTTTTCATCAAGTTTGAAGCCTCAGTTTTGGCTGGACAGCCATTTCTTTATTTTTGGGGCCTGTGTGTTTTTCGACCTGGAAATGGCAAAAAAGGCGCGAAAACATTGATTTGTCTCTCCTGCCGCGCACACACTTCGGAGAGCTTGCAAAGGCCTAATAACCACAAGCAGCCCCTACTCCACTATGGGAGACACTGTTTTCATCAAGTTTGAAGCCTCAGTGTTGGCGCGGCAGCCTTTTCTTTCTCTTTCGGGATTGTGTTTTTCTCCACCTGAAAATGCCAAAGAAGGCATAAAAACATGGATTTGTCTCTCCTGCTGCGCACACACTTCGGAGAGCTTGCAAATGCCTAATAACCACAAGCAGCCCCTACTCCAATATGGGAGACACTGTTTTCATCAAGTTTGAAGCCTCAGTGTTGGCGCGGCAGCCTTTTCTTTCTCTTTCGGGATTGTGTTTTTCTCCACCTGAAAATGCCAAAGAAGGCATAAAAACATGGATTTGTCTCTCCTGCTGCGCACACACTTCGGAGAGCTTGCAAAGGCCTAATAACCACAAGCAGCCCCTACTCCACTATGGGAGACACTGTTTTCATCAAGTTTGAAGCCTCAGTGTTGGCGCGGCAGCCTTTTCTTTCTCTTTCGGGATTGTGTTTTTCTCCACCTGAAAATGCCAAAGAAGGCATAAAAACATGGATTTGTCTCTCCTGCTGCGCACACACTTCGGAGAGCTTGCAAATGCCTAATAACCACAAGCAGCCCCTACTCCATTATGGGAGACACTGTTTTCATCAAGTTTGAAGCCTCAGTGTTGGCGCGGCAGCCTTTTCTTTCTCTTTCGGGATTGTGTTTTTCTCCACCTGAAAATGCCAAAGAAGGCATAAAAACATGGATTTGTCTCTCCTGCTGCGCACACACTTCGGAGAGCTTGCAAATGCCTAATAACCACAAGCAGCCCCTACTCCAATATGGGAGACACTGTTTTCATCAAGTTTGAAGCCTCAGTTTTGGCTGGACAGCCATTTCTTTATTTTTGGGGCCTGTGTGTTTTTCGACCTGGAAATGGCAAAAAAGGCGCGAAAACATTGATTTGTCTCTCCTGCCGCGCACACACTTCGGAGAGCTTGCAAAGGCCTAATAACCACAAGCAGCCCCTACTCCACTATGGGAGACACTGTTTTCATCAAGTTTGAAGCCTCAGTTTTGGCTGGACAGCCGTTTCTTTATTTTTGGGGCCTTTGTTTTCTTCGACCTGGAAATGGCAAAAAAGGCGCGAAAACATGGATTTGTCTCTCCTGCCGCGCACACACTTCTGATAGCGTGCAAAGGCCTAAAAAACACAAGCAGCCCGTGAGTTATTATGGGAGAGACTGTTTTCATCAAGTTTGAAGCCATAGTTTTGGCGCGGCAGCCGTTTCTTTCATTTTGGGGCCTATGTGTTTTTCGACCTTGAAATCGCAAAAAAGGCGCGAAAACATGGATTTGTCTCTCCTGCCGCGCACACACTTCGGAGAGCTTGCAAATGCCTAATAACCACAAGCAGCCCCTACTCCAATATGGGAGACACTGTTTTCATCAAGTTTGAAGCCTCAGTTTTGGCTGGACAGCCATTTCTTTATTTTTGGGGCCTGTGTGTTTTTCGACCTGGAAATGGCAAAAAAGGCGCGAAAACATTGATTTGTCTCTCCTGCCGCGCACACACTTCGGAGAGCTTGCAAAGGCCTAAAAAACACAAGCAGCCCGTGAGTTATTATGGGAGAGACTGTTTTCATCAAGTTTGAAGCCATAGTTTTGGCGCGGCAGCCGTTTCTTTCATTTTGGGGCCTATGTGTTTTTCGACCTTGAAATCGCAAAAAAGGCGCGAAAACATGGATTTGTCTCTCCTGCCGCGCACACACTTCGGAGAGCTTGCAAATGCCTAATAACCACAAGCAGCCCCTACTCCAATATGGGAGACACTGTTTTCATCAAGTTTGAAGCCTCAGTTTTGGCTGGACAGCCATTTCTTTATTTTTGGGGCCTGTGTGTTTTTCGACCTGGAAATGGCAAAAAAGGCGCGAAAACATTGATTTGTCTCTCCTGCCGCGCACACACTTCGGAGAGCTTGCAAAGGCCTAATAACCACAAGCAGCCCCTACTCCACTATGGGAGACACTGTTTTCATCAAGTTTGAAGCCTCAGTGTTGGCGCGGCAGCCTTTTCTTTCTCTTTCGGGATTGTGTTTTTCTCCACCTGAAAATGCCAAAGAAGGCATAAAAACATGGATTTGTCTCTCCTGCTGCGCACACACTTCGGAGAGCTTGCAAATGCCTAATAACCACAAGCAGCCCCTACTCCAATATGGGAGACACTGTTTTCATCAAGTTTGAAGCCTCAGTGTTGGCGCGGCAGCCTTTTCTTTCTCTTTCGGGATTGTGTTTTTCTCCACCTGAAAATGCCAAAGAAGGCATAAAAACATGGATTTGTCTCTCCTGCTGCGCACACACTTCGGAGAGCTTGCAAAGGCCTAATAACCACAAGCAGCCCCTACTCCACTATGGGAGACACTGTTTTCATCAAGTTTGAAGCCTCAGTGTTGGCGCGGCAGCCTTTTCTTTCTCTTTCGGGATTGTGTTTTTCTCCACCTGAAAATGCCAAAGAAGGCATAAAAACATGGATTTGTCTCTCCTGCTGCGCACACACTTCGGAGAGCTTGCAAATGCCTAATAACCACAAGCAGCCCCTACTCCAATATGGGAGACACTGTTTTCATCAAGTTTGAAGCCTCAGTGTTGGCGCGGCAGCCTTTTCTTTCTCTTTCGGGATTGTGTTTTTCTCCACCTGAAAATGCCAAAGAAGGCATAAAAACATGGATTTGTCTTTCCTGCTGCGCACACACTTCGGAGAGCTTGCAAAGGCCTAATAACCACAAGCAGCCCCTACTCCACTATGGGAGACACTGTTTTCATCAAGTTTGAAGCCTCAGTGTTGGCGCGGCAGCCTTTTCTTTCTCTTTCGGGATTGTGTTTTTCTCCACCTGAAAATGCCAAAGAAGGCATAAAAACATGGATTTGTCTCTCCTGCTGCGCACACACTTCGGAGAGCTTGCAAATGCCTAATAACCACAAGCAGCCCCTACTCCAATATGGGAGACACTGTTTTCATCAAGTTTGAAGCCTCAGTGTTGGCGCGGCAGCCTTTTCTTTCTCTTTCGGGATTGTGTTTTTCTCCACCTGAAAATGCCAAAGAAGGCATAAAAACATGGATTTGTCTCTCCTGCTGCGCACACACTTCGGAGAGCTTGCAAAGGCCTAATAACCACAAGCAGCCCCTACTCCACTATGGGAGACACTGTTTTCATCAAGTTTGAAGCCTCAGTGTTGGCGCGGCAGCCTTTTCTTTCTCTTTCGGGATTGTGTTTTTCTCCACCTGAAAATGCCAAAGAAGGCATAAAAACATGGATTTGTCTCTCCTGCTGCGCACACACTTCGGAGAGCTTGCAAATGCCTAATAACCACAAGCAGCCCCTACTCCAATATGGGAGACACTGTTTTCATCAAGTTTGAAGCCTCAGTGTTGGCGCGGCAGCCTTTTCTTTCTCTTTCGGGATTGTGTTTTTCTCCACCTGAAAATGCCAAAGAAGGCATAAAAACATGGATTTGTCTCTCCTGCTGCGCACACACTTCGGAGAGCTTGCAAAGGCCTAATAACCACAAGCAGCCCCTACTCCACTATGGGAGACACTGTTTTCATCAAGTTTGAAGCCTCAGTGTTGGCGCGGCAGCCTTTTCTTTCTCTTTCGGGATTGTGTTTTTCTCCACCTGAAAATGCCAAAGAAGGCATAAAAACATGGATTTGTCTCTCCTGCTGCGCACACACTTCGGAGAGCTTGCAAATGCCTAATAACCACAAGCAGCCCCTACTCCAATATGGGAGACACTGTTTTCATCAAGTTTGAAGCCTCAGTTTTGGCTGGACAGCCATTTCTTTATTTTTGGGGCCTGTGTGTTTTTCGACCTGGAAATGGCAAAAAAGGCGCGAAAACATTGATTTGTCTCTCCTGCCGCGCACACACTTCGGAGAGCTTGCAAAGGCCTAATAACCACAAGCAGCCCCTACTCCACTATGGGAGACACTGTTTTCATCAAGTTTGAAGCCTCAGTGTTGGCGCGGCAGCCTTTTCTTTTTCTTTCGGGATTGTGTTTTTCTCCACCTGAAAATGCCAAAGAAGGCATAAAAACATGGATTTGTCTCTCCTGCTGCGCACACACTTCGGAGAGCTTGCAAATGCCTAATAACCACAAGCAGCCCCTACTCCAATATAGGAGACACTGTTTTCATCAAGTTTGAAGCCTCAGTTTTGGCTGGACAGCCATTTCTTTATTTTTGGGGCCTGTGTGTTTTTCGACCTGGAAATGGCAAAAAAGGCGCGAAAACATTGATTTGTCTCTCCTGCCGCGCACACACTTCCGATAGCTTGCGAAGGCCTAAAAAACACAAGCTGCCCTTGAGTTATTGTGGGAGAGAATGTTTTCATCAAGTTTGAAGCCATAGTTTTGGCGCGGCAGCCGTTTCTTTCATTTTGGGGCCTATGTGTTTTTCGACCTTGAAATCGTAAAAAAGGCGCGAAAACATGGATTTGTCTCTCCTGCCGCGCACACACTTCCGATAGCTTGCGAAGGCCTAAAAAACACAAGCGGCCCTTGAGTTATTGTCTGAGAGACTGTTTTAATCAAGTTTGAAGCCTCAGTTTTGGCTGGACAGCCGTTTCTTTATTTTTGGGGCCTTTGTTTTCTTCGACCTGGAAATGGCAAAAAAGGCGCGAAAACATGGATTTGTCTCTCCTGCCGCGCACACACTTCTGATAGCGTGCAAAGGCCTAAAAAACACAAGCAGCCCGTGAGTTATTATGGGAGAGACTGTTTTCATCAAGTTTGAAGCCATAGTTTTGGCGCGGCAGCCGTTTCTTTCATTTTGGGGCCTATGTGTTTTTCGACCTTGAAATCGCAAAAAAGGCGCGAAAACATGGATTTGTCTCTCCTGCCGCGCACACACTTCGGAGAGCTTGCAAATGCCTAATAACCACAAGCAGCCCCTACTCCAATATGGGAGACACTGTTTTCATCAAGTTTGAAGCCTCAGTTTTGGCTGGACAGCCATTTCTTTATTTTTGGGGCCTGTGTGTTTTTCGACCTGGAAATGGCAAAAAAGGCGCGAAAACATTGATTTGTCTCTCCTGCCGCGCACACACTTCGGAGAGCTTGCAAAGGCCTAAAAAACACAAGCTGCCCTTGAGTTATTGTGGGAGAGAATGTTTTCATCAAGTTTGAAGCCATAGTTTTGGCGCGGCAGCCGTTTCTTTCATTTTGGGGCCTATGTGTTTTTCGACCTTGAAATCGTAAAAAAGGCGCGAAAACATGGATTTGTCTCTCCTGCCGCGCACACACTTCCGATAGCTTGCGAAGGCCTAAAAAACACAAGCGGCCCTTGAGTTATTGTCTGAGAGACTGTTTTAATCAAGTTTGAAGCCTCAGTTTTGGCTGGACAGCCGTTTCTTTATTTTTGGGGCCTTTGTTTTCTTCGACCTGGAAATGGCAAAAAAGGCGCGAAAACATGGATTTGTCTCTCCTGCCGCGCACACACTTCTGATAGCGTGCAAAGGCCTAAAAAACACAAGCAGCCCGTGAGTTATTATGGGAGAGACTGTTTTCATCAAGTTTGAAGCCATAGTTTTGGCGCGGCAGCCGTTTCTTTCATTTTGGGGCCTATGTGTTTTTCGACCTTGAAATCGCAAAAAAGGCGCGAAAACATGGATTTGTCTCTCCTGCCGCGCACACACTTCGGAGAGCTTGCAAATGCCTAATAACCACAAGCAGCCCCTACTCCAATATGGGAGACACTGTTTTCATCAAGTTTGAAGCCTCAGTTTTGGCTGGACAGCCATTTCTTTATTTTTGGGGCCTGTGTGTTTTTCGACCTGGAAATGGCAAAAAAGGCGCGAAAACATTGATTTGTCTCTCCTGCCGCGCACACACTTCGGAGAGCTTGCAAAGGCCTAAAAAACACAAGCAGCCCGTGAGTTATTATGGGAGAGACTGTTTTCATCAAGTTTGAAGCCATAGTTTTGGCGCGGCAGCCGTTTCTTTCATTTTGGGGCCTATGTGTTTTTCGACCTTGAAATCGCAAAAAAGGCGCGAAAACATGGATTTGTCTCTCCTGCCGCGCACACACTTCGGAGAGCTTGCAAATGCCTAATAACCACAAGCAGCCCCTACTCCAATATGGGAGACACTGTTTTCATCAAGTTTGAAGCCTCAGTTTTGGCTGGACAGCCATTTCTTTATTTTTGGGGCCTGTGTGTTTTTCGACCTGGAAATGGCAAAAAAGGCGCGAAAACATTGATTTGTCTCTCCTGCCGCGCACACACTTCGGAGAGCTTGCAAAGGCCTAAAAAACACAAGCAGCCCGTGAGTTATTATGGGAGAGACTGTTTTCATCAAGTTTGAAGCCATAGTTTTGGCGCGGCAGCCGTTTCTTTCATTTTGGGGCCTATGTGTTTTTCGACCTTGAAATCGCAAAAAAGGCGCGAAAACATGGATTTGTCTCTCCTGCCGCGCACACACTTCGGAGAGCTTGCAAATGCCTAATAACCACAAGCAGCCCCTACTCCAATATGGGAGACACTGTTTTCATCAAGTTTGAAGCCTCAGTTTTGGCTGGACAGCCATTTCTTTATTTTTGGGGCCTGTGTGTTTTTCGACCTGGAAATGGCAAAAAAGGCGCGAAAACATTGATTTGTCTCTCCTGCCGCGCACACACTTCGGAGAGCTTGCAAAGGCCTAATAACCACAAGCAGCCCCTACTCCACTATGGGAGACACTGTTTTCATCAAGTTTGAAGCCTCAGTGTTGGCGCGGCAGCCTTTTCTTTCTCTTTCGGGATTGTGTTTTTCTCCACCTGAAAATGCCAAAGAAGGCATAAAAACATGGATTTGTCTCTCCTGCTGCGCACACACTTCGGAGAGCTTGCAAATGCCTAATAACCACAAGCAGCCCCTACTCCAATATGGGAGACACTGTTTTCATCAAGTTTGAAGCCTCAGTGTTGGCGCGGCAGCCTTTTCTTTCTCTTTCGGGATTGTGTTTTTCTCCACCTGAAAATGCCAAAGAAGGCATAAAAACATGGATTTGTCTCTCCTGCTGCGCACACACTTCGGAGAGCTTGCAAAGGCCTAATAACCACAAGCAGCCCCTACTCCACTATGGGAGACACTGTTTTCATCAAGTTTGAAGCCTCAGTGTTGGCGCGGCAGCCTTTTCTTTCTCTTTCGGGATTGTGTTTTTCTCCACCTGAAAATGCCAAAGAAGGCATAAAAACATGGATTTGTCTCTCCTGCTGCGCACACACTTCGGAGAGCTTGCAAATGCCTAATAACCACAAGCAGCCCCTACTCCAATATGGGAGACACTGTTTTCATCAAGTTTGAAGCCTCAGTTTTGGCTGGACAGCCATTTCTTTATTTTTGGGGCCTGTGTGTTTTTCGACCTGGAAATGGCAAAAAAGGCGCGAAAACATTGATTTGTCTCTCCTGCCGCGCACACACTTCGGAGAGCTTGCAAAGGCCTAAAAAACACAAGCAGCCCGTGAGTTATTATGGGAGAGACTGTTTTCATCAAGTTTGAAGCCATAGTTTTGGCGCGGCAGCCGTTTCTTTCATTTTGGGGCCTATGTGTTTTTCGACCTTGAAATCGCAAAAAAGGCGCGAAAACATGGATTTGTCTCTCCTGCCGCGCACACACTTCGGAGAGCTTGCAAATGCCTAATAACCACAAGCAGCCCCTACTCCAATATGGGAGACACTGTTTTCATCAAGTTTGAAGCCTCAGTTTTGGCTGGACAGCCATTTCTTTATTTTTGGGGCCTGTGTGTTTTTCGACCTGGAAATGGCAAAAAAGGCGCGAAAACATTGATTTGTCTCTCCTGCCGCGCACACACTTCGGAGAGCTTGCAAAGGCCTAAAAAACACAAGCAGCCCGTGAGTTATTATGGGAGAGACTGTTTTCATCAAGTTTGAAGCCATAGTTTTGGCGCGGCAGCCGTTTCTTTCATTTTGGGGCCTATGTGTTTTTCGACCTTGAAATCGCAAAAAAGGCGCGAAAACATGGATTTGTCTCTCCTGCCGCGCACACACTTCGGAGAGCTTGCAAATGCCTAATAACCACAAGCAGCCCCTACTCCAATATGGGAGACACTGTTTTCATCAAGTTTGAAGCCTCAGTTTTGGCTGGACAGCCATTTCTTTATTTTTGGGGCCTGTGTGTTTTTCGACCTGGAAATGGCAAAAAAGGCGCGAAAACATTGATTTGTCTCTCCTGCCGCGCACACACTTCGGAGAGCTTGCAAAGGCCTAATAACCACAAGCAGCCCCTACTCCACTATGGGAGACACTGTTTTCATCAAGTTTGAAGCCTCAGTGTTGGCGCGGCAGCCTTTTCTTTCTCTTTCGGGATTGTGTTTTTCTCCACCTGAAAATGCCAAAGAAGGCATAAAAACATGGATTTGTCTCTCCTGCTGCGCACACACTTCGGAGAGCTTGCAAAGGCCTAATAACCACAAGCAGCCCCTACTCCACTATGGGAGACACTGTTTTCATCAAGTTTGAAGCCTCAGTGTTGGCGCGGCAGCCTTTTCTTTCTCTTTCGGGATTGTGTTTTTCTCCACCTGAAAATGCCAAAGAAGGCATAAAAACATGGATTTGTCTCTCCTGCTGCGCACACACTTCGGAGAGCTTGCAAATGCCTAATAACCACAAGCAGCCCCTACTCCAATATGGGAGACACTGTTTTCATCAAGTTTGAAGCCTCAGTGTTGGCGCGGCAGCCTTTTCTTTCTCTTTCGGGATTGTGTTTTTCTCCACCTGAAAATGCCAAAGAAGGCATAAAAACATGGATTTGTCTTTCCTGCTGCGCACACACTTCGGAGAGCTTGCAAAGGCCTAATAACCACAAGCAGCCCCTACTCCACTATGGGAGACACTGTTTTCATCAAGTTTGAAGCCTCAGTGTTGGCGCGGCAGCCTTTTCTTTCTCTTTCGGGATTGTGTTTTTCTCCACCTGAAAATGCCAAAGAAGGCATAAAAACATGGATTTGTCTCTCCTGCTGCGCACACACTTCGGAGAGCTTGCAAATGCCTAATAACCACAAGCAGCCCCTACTCCAATATGGGAGACACTGTTTTCATCAAGTTTGAAGCCTCAGTGTTGGCGCGGCAGCCTTTTCTTTCTCTTTCGGGATTGTGTTTTTCTCCACCTGAAAATGCCAAAGAAGGCATAAAAACATGGATTTGTCTCTCCTGCTGCGCACACACTTCGGAGAGCTTGCAAAGGCCTAATAACCACAAGCAGCCCCTACTCCACTATGGGAGACACTGTTTTCATCAAGTTTGAAGCCTCAGTGTTGGCGCGGCAGCCTTTTCTTTCTCTTTCGGGATTGTGTTTTTCTCCACCTGAAAATGCCAAAGAAGGCATAAAAACATGGATTTGTCTCTCCTGCTGCGCACACACTTCGGAGAGCTTGCAAATGCCTAATAACCACAAGCAGCCCCTACTCCATTATGGGAGACACTGTTTTCATCAAGTTTGAAGCCTCAGTGTTGGCGCGGCAGCCTTTTCTTTCTCTTTCGGGATTGTGTTTTTCTCCACCTGAAAATGCCAAAGAAGGCATAAAAACATGGATTTGTCTCTCCTGCTGCGCACACACTTCGGAGAGCTTGCAAATGCCTAATAACCACAAGCAGCCCCTACTCCAATATGGGAGACACTGTTTTCATCAAGTTTGAAGCCTCAGTTTTGGCTGGACAGCCATTTCTTTATTTTTGGGGCCTGTGTGTTTTTCGACCTGGAAATGGCAAAAAAGGCGCGAAAACATTGATTTGTCTCTCCTGCCGCGCACACACTTCGGAGAGCTTGCAAAGGCCTAATAACCACAAGCAGCCCCTACTCCACTATGGGAGACACTGTTTTCATCAAGTTTGAAGCCTCAGTGTTGGCGCGGCAGCCTTTTCTTTTTCTTTCGGGATTGTGTTTTTCTCCACCTGAAAATGCCAAAGAAGGCATAAAAACATGGATTTGTCTCTCCTGCTGCGCACACACTTCGGAGAGCTTGCAAATGCCTAATAACCACAAGCAGCCCCTACTCCAATATAGGAGACACTGTTTTCATCAAGTTTGAAGCCTCAGTTTTGGCTGGACAGCCATTTCTTTATTTTTGGGGCCTGTGTGTTTTTCGACCTGGAAATGGCAAAAAAGGCGCGAAAACATTGATTTGTCTCTCCTGCCGCGCACACACTTCCAATAGCTTGCGAAGGCCTAAAAAACACAAGCTGCCCTTGAGTTATTGTGGGAGAGAATGTTTTCATCAAGTTTGAAGCCATAGTTTTGGCGCGGCAGCCGTTTCTTTCATTTTGGGGCCTATGTGTTTTTCGACCTTGAAATCGTAAAAAAGGCGCGAAAACATGGATTTGTCTCTCCTGCCGCGCACACACTTCCGATAGCTTGCGAAGGCCTAAAAAACACAAGCGGCCCTTGAGTTATTGTCTGAGAGACTGTTTTAATCAAGTTTGAAGCCTCAGTTTTGGCTGGACAGCCGTTTCTTTATTTTTGGGGCCTTTGTTTTCTTCGACCTGGAAATGGCAAAAAAGGCGCGAAAACATGGATTTGTCTCTCCTGCCGCGCACACACTTCTGATAGCGTGCAAAGGCCTAAAAAACACAAGCAGCCCGTGAGTTATTATGGGAGAGACTGTTTTCATCAAGTTTGAAGCCATAGTTTTGGCGCGGCAGCCGTTTCTTTCATTTTGGGGCCTATGTGTTTTTCGACCTTGAAATCGCAAAAAAGGCGCGAAAACATGGATTTGTCTCTCCTGCCGCGCACACACTTCGGAGAGCTTGCAAATGCCTAATAACCACAAGCAGCCCCTACTCCAATATGGGAGACACTGTTTTCATCAAGTTTGAAGCCTCAGTTTTGGCTGGACAGCCATTTCTTTATTTTTGGGGCCTGTGTGTTTTTCGACCTGGAAATGGCAAAAAAGGCGCGAAAACATTGATTTGTCTCTCCTGCCGCGCACACACTTCGGAGAGCTTGCAAAGGCCTAAAAAACACAAGCAGCCCGTGAGTTATTATGGGAGAGACTGTTTTCATCAAGTTTGAAGCCATAGTTTTGGCGCGGCAGCCGTTTCTTTCATTTTGGGGCCTATGTGTTTTTCGACCTTGAAATCGCAAAAAAGGCGCGAAAACATGGATTTGTCTCTCCTGCCGCGCACACACTTCGGAGAGCTTGCAAATGCCTAATAACCACAAGCAGCCCCTACTCCAATATGGGAGACACTGTTTTCATCAAGTTTGAAGCCTCAGTTTTGGCTGGACAGCCATTTCTTTATTTTTGGGGCCTGTGTGTTTTTCGACCTGGAAATGGCAAAAAAGGCGCGAAAACATTGATTTGTCTCTCCTGCCGCGCACACACTTCGGAGAGCTTGCAAAGGCCTAATAACCACAAGCAGCCCCTACTCCACTATGGGAGACACTGTTTTCATCAAGTTTGAAGCCTCAGTGTTGGCGCGGCAGCCTTTTCTTTCTCTTTCGGGATTGTGTTTTTCTCCACCTGAAAATGCCAAAGAAGGCATAAAAACATGGATTTGTCTCTCCTGCTGCGCACACACTTCGGAGAGCTTGCAAATGCCTAATAACCACAAGCAGCCCCTACTCCAATATGGGAGACACTGTTTTCATCAAGTTTGAAGCCTCAGTGTTGGCGCGGCAGCCTTTTCTTTCTCTTTCGGGATTGTGTTTTTCTCCACCTGAAAATGCCAAAGAAGGCATAAAAACATGGATTTGTCTCTCCTGCTGCGCACACACTTCGGAGAGCTTGCAAAGGCCTAATAACCACAAGCAGCCCCTACTCCACTATGGGAGACACTGTTTTCATCAAGTTTGAAGCCTCAGTGTTGGCGCGGCAGCCTTTTCTTTCTCTTTCGGGATTGTGTTTTTCTCCACCTGAAAATGCCAAAGAAGGCATAAAAACATGGATTTGTCTCTCCTGCTGCGCACACACTTCGGAGAGCTTGCAAATGCCTAATAACCACAAGCAGCCCCTACTCCAATATGGGAGACACTGTTTTCATCAAGTTTGAAGCCTCAGTGTTGGCGCGGCAGCCTTTTCTTTCTCTTTCGGGATTGTGTTTTTCTCCACCTGAAAATGCCAAAGAAGGCATAAAAACATGGATTTGTCTCTCCTGCTGCGCACACACTTCGGAGAGCTTGCAAAGTCTAATAACCACAAGCAGCCCCTACTCCACTATGGGAGACACTGTTTTCATCAAGTTTGAAGCCTCAGTGTTGGCGCGGCAGCCTTTTCTTTCTCTTTCGGGATTGTGTTTTTCTCCACCTGAAAATGCCAAAGAAGGCATAAAAACATGGATTTGTCTCTCCTGCTGCGCACACACTTCGGAGAGCTTGCAAATGCCTAATAACCACAAGCAGCCCCTACTCCATTATGGGAGACACTGTTTTCATCAAGTTTGAAGCCTCAGTGTTGGCGCGGCAGCCTTTTCTTTCTCTTTCGGGATTGTGTTTTTCTCCACCTGAAAATGCCAAAGAAGGCATAAAAACATGGATTTGTCTCTCCTGCTGCGCACACACTTCGGAGAGCTTGCAAATGCCTAATAACCACAAGCAGCCCCTACTCCAATATGGGAGACACTGTTTTCATCAAGTTTGAAGCCTCAGTTTTGGCTGGACAGCCATTTCTTTATTTTTGGGGCCTGTGTGTTTTTCGACCTGGAAATGGCAAAAAAGGCGCGAAAACATTGATTTGTCTCTCCTGCCGCGCACACACTTCGGAGAGCTTGCAAAGGCCTAATAACCACAAGCAGCCCCTACTCCACTATGGGAGACACTGTTTTCATCAAGTTTGAAGCCTCAGTGTTGGCGCGGCAGCCTTTTCTTTTTCTTTCGGGATTGTGTTTTTCTCCACCTGAAAATGCCAAAGAAGGCATAAAAACATGGATTTGTCTCTCCTGCTGCGCACACACTTCGGAGAGCTTGCAAATGCCTAATAACCACAAGCAGCCCCTACTCCAATATAGGAGACACTGTTTTCATCAAGTTTGAAGCCTCAGTTTTGGCTGGACAGCCATTTCTTTATTTTTGGGGCCTGTGTGTTTTTCGACCTGGAAATGGCAAAAAAGGCGCGAAAACATTGATTTGTCTCTCCTGCCGCGCACACACTTCCGATAGCTTGCGAAGGCCTAAAAAACACAAGCTGCCCTTGAGTTATTGTGGGAGAGAATGTTTTCATCAAGTTTGAAGCCATAGTTTTGGCGCGGCAGCCGTTTCTTTCATTTTGGGGCCTATGTGTTTTTCGACCTTGAAATCGTAAAAAAGGCGCGAAAACATGGATTTGTCTCTCCTGCCGCGCACACACTTCCGATAGCTTGCGAAGGCCTAAAAAACACAAGCGGCCCTTGAGTTATTGTCTGAGAGACTGTTTTAATCAAGTTTGAAGCCTCAGTTTTGGCTGGACAGCCGTTTCTTTATTTTTGGGGCCTTTGTTTTCTTCGACCTGGAAATGGCAAAAAAGGCGCGAAAACATGGATTTGTCTCTCCTGCCGCGCACACACTTCTGATAGCGTGCAAAGGCCTAAAAAACACAAGCAGCCCGTGAGTTATTATGGGAGAGACTGTTTTCATCAAGTTTGAAGCCATAGTTTTGGCGCGGCAGCCGTTTCTTTCATTTTGGGGCCTATGTGTTTTTCGACCTTGAAATCGCAAAAAAGGCGCGAAAACATGGATTTGTCTCTCCTGCCGCGCACACACTTCGGAGAGCTTGCAAATGCCTAATAACCACAAGCAGCCCCTACTCCAATATGGGAGACACTGTTTTCATCAAGTTTGAAGCCTCAGTTTTGGCTGGACAGCCATTTCTTTATTTTTGGGGCCTGTGTGTTTTTCGACCTGGAAATGGCAAAAAAGGCGCGAAAACATTGATTTGTCTCTCCTGCCGCGCACACACTTCGGAGAGCTTGCAAAGGCCTAAAAAACACAAGCAGCCCGTGAGTTATTATGGGAGAGACTGTTTTCATCAAGTTTGAAGCCATAGTTTTGGCGCGGCAGCCGTTTCTTTCATTTTGGGGCCTATGTGTTTTTCGACCTTGAAATCGCAAAAAAGGCGCGAAAACATGGATTTGTCTCTCCTGCCGCGCACACACTTCGGAGAGCTTGCAAATGCCTAATAACCACAAGCAGCCCCTACTCCAATATGGGAGACACTGTTTTCATCAAGTTTGAAGCCTCAGTTTTGGCTGGACAGCCATTTCTTTATTTTTGGGGCCTGTGTGTTTTTCGACCTGGAAATGGCAAAAAAGGCGCGAAAACATTGATTTGTCTCTCCTGCCGCGCACACACTTCGGAGAGCTTGCAAAGGCCTAATAACCACAAGCAGCCCCTACTCCACTATGGGAGACACTGTTTTCATCAAGTTTGAAGCCTCAGTGTTGGCGCGGCAGCCTTTTCTTTCTCTTTCGGGATTGTGTTTTTCTCCACCTGAAAATGCCAAAGAAGGCATAAAAACATGGATTTGTCTCTCCTGCTGCGCACACACTTCGGAGAGCTTGCAAATGCCTAATAACCACAAGCAGCCCCTACTCCAATATGGGAGACACTGTTTTCATCAAGTTTGAAGCCTCAGTGTTGGCGCGGCAGCCTTTTCTTTCTCTTTCGGGATTGTGTTTTTCTCCACCTGAAAATGCCAAAGAAGGCATAAAAACATGGATTTGTCTCTCCTGCTGCGCACACACTTCGGAGAGCTTGCAAAGGCCTAATAACCACAAGCAGCCCCTACTCCACTATGGGAGACACTGTTTTCATCAAGTTTGAAGCCTCAGTGTTGGCGCGGCAGCCTTTTCTTTCTCTTTCGGGATTGTGTTTTTCTCCACCTGAAAATGCCAAAGAAGGCATAAAAACATGGATTTGTCTCTCCTGCTGCGCACACACTTCGGAGAGCTTGCAAATGCCTAATAACCACAAGCAGCCCCTACTCCAATATGGGAGACACTGTTTTCATCAAGTTTGAAGCCTCAGTGTTGGCGCGGCAGCCTTTTCTTTCTCTTTCGGGATTGTGTTTTTCTCCACCTGAAAATGCCAAAGAAGGCATAAAAACATGGATTTGTCTCTCCTGCTGCGCACACACTTCGGAGAGCTTGCAAAGGCCTAATAACCACAAGCAGCCCCTACTCCACTATGGGAGACACTGTTTTCATCAAGTTTGAAGCCTCAGTGTTGGCGCGGCAGCCTTTTCTTTCTCTTTCGGGATTGTGTTTTTCTCCACCTGAAAATGCCAAAGAAGGCATAAAAACATGTATTTGTCTCTCCTGCTGCGCACACACTTCGGAGAGCTTGCAAATGCCTAATAACCACAAGCAGCCCCTACTCCATTATGGGAGACACTGTTTTCATCAAGTTTGAAGCCTCAGTGTTGGCGCGGCAGCCTTTTCTTTCTCTTTCGGGATTGTGTTTTTCTCCACCTGAAAATGCCAAAGAAGGCATAAAAACATGGATTTGTCTCTCCTGCTGCGCACACACTTCGGAGAGCTTGCAAATGCCTAATAACCACAAGCAGCCCCTACTCCAATATGGGAGACACTGTTTTCATCAAGTTTGAAGCCTCAGTTTTGGCTGGACAGCCATTTCTTTATTTTTGGGGCCTGTGTGTTTTTCGACCTGGAAATGGCAAAAAAGGCGCGAAAACATTGATTTGTCTCTCCTGCCGCGCACACACTTCGGAGAGCTTGCAAAGGCCTAATAACCACAAGCAGCCCCTACTCCACTATGGGAGACACTGTTTTCATCAAGTTTGAAGCCTCAGTGTTGGCGCGGCAGCCTTTTCTTTTTCTTTCGGGATTGTGTTTTTCTCCACCTGAAAATGCCAAAGAAGGCATAAAAACATGGATTTGTCTCTCCTGCTGCGCACACACTTCGGAGAGCTTGCAAATGCCTAATAACCACAAGCAGCCCCTACTCCAATATAGGAGACACTGTTTTCATCAAGTTTGAAGCCTCAGTTTTGGCTGGACAGCCATTTCTTTATTTTTGGGGCCTGTGTGTTTTTCGACCTGGAAATGGCAAAAAAGGCGCGAAAACATTGATTTGTCTCTCCTGCCGCGCACACACTTCCGATAGCTTGCGAAGGCCTAAAAAACACAAGCTGCCCTTGAGTTATTGTGGGAGAGAATGTTTTCATCAAGTTTGAAGCCATAGTTTTGGCGCGGCAGCCGTTTCTTTCATTTTGGGGCCTATGTGTTTTTCGACCTTGAAATCGTAAAAAAGGCGCGAAAACATGGATTTGTCTCTCCTGCCGCGCACACACTTCCGATAGCTTGCGAAGGCCTAAAAAACACAAGCGGCCCTTGAGTTATTGTCTGAGAGACTGTTTTAATCAAGTTTGAAGCCTCAGTTTTCGCTGGACAGCCGTTTCTTTATTTTTGGGGCCTTTGTTTTCTTCGACCTGGAAATGGCAAAAAAGGCGCGAAAACATGGATTTGTCTCTCCTGCCGCGCACACACTTCTGATAGCGTGCAAAGGCCTAAAAAACACAAGCAGCCCGTGAGTTATTATGGGAGAGACTGTTTTCATCAAGTTTGAAGCCATAGTTTTGGCGCGGCAGCCGTTTCTTTCATTTTGGGGCCTATGTGTTTTTCGACCTTGAAATCGCAAAAAAGGCGCGAAAACATGGATTTGTCTCTCCTGCCGCGCACACACTTCGGAGAGCTTGCAAATGCCTAATAACCACAAGCAGCCCCTACTCCAATATGGGAGACACTGTTTTCATCAAGTTTGAAGCCTCAGTTTTGGCTGGACAGCCATTTCTTTATTTTTGGGGCCTGTGTGTTTTTCGACCTGGAAATGGCAAAAAAGGCGCGAAAACATTGATTTGTCTCTCCTGCCGCGCACACACTTCGGAGAGCTTGCAAAGGCCTAATAACCACAAGCAGCCCCTACTCCACTATGGGAGACACTGTTTTCATCAAGTTTGAAGCCTCAGTGTTGGCGCGGCAGCCTTTTCTTTTTCTTTCGGGATTGTGTTTTTCTCCACCTGAAAATGCCAAAGAAGGCATAAAAACATGGATTTGTCTCTCCTGCTGCGCACACACTTCGGAGAGCTTGCAAATGCCTAATAACCACAAGCAGCCCCTACTCCAATATAGGAGACACTGTTTTCATCAAGTTTGAAGCCTCAGTTTTGGCTGGACAGCCATTTCTTTATTTTTGGGGCCTGTGTGTTTTTCGACCTGGAAATGGCAAAAAAGGCGCGAAAACATTGATTTGTCTCTCCTGCCGCGCACACACTTCCGATAGCTTGCGAAGGCCTAAAAAACACAAGCTGCCCTTGAGTTATTGTGGGAGAGAATGTTTTCATCAAGTTTGAAGCCATAGTTTTGGCGCGGCAGCCGTTTCTTTCATTTTGGGGCCTATGTGTTTTTCGACCTTGAAATCGTAAAAAAGGCGCGAAAACATGGATTTGTCTCTCCTGCCGCGCACACACTTCCGATAGCTTGCGAAGGCCTAAAAAACACAAGCGGCCCTTGAGTTATTGTCTGAGAGACTGTTTTAATCAAGTTTGAAGCCTCAGTTTTCGCTGGACAGCCGTTTCTTTATTTTTGGGGCCTTTGTTTTCTTCGACCTGGAAATGGCAAAAAAGGCGCGAAAACATGGATTTGTCTCTCCTGCCGCGCACACACTTCTGATAGCGTGCAAAGGCCTAAAAAACACAAGCAGCCCGTGAGTTATTATGGGAGAGACTGTTTTCATCAAGTTTGAAGCCATAGTTTTGGCGCGGCAGCCGTTTCTTTCATTTTGGGGCCTATGTGTTTTTCGACCTTGAAATCGCAAAAAAGGCGCGAAAACATGGATTTGTCTCTCCTGCCGCGCACACACTTCGGAGAGCTTGCAAATGCCTAATAACCACAAGCAGCCCCTACTCCAATATGGGAGACACTGTTTTCATCAAGTTTGAAGCCTCAGTTTTGGCTGGACAGCCATTTCTTTATTTTTGGGGCCTGTGTGTTTTTCGACCTGGAAATGTCAAAAAAGGCGCGAAAACATTGATTTGTCTCTCCTGCCGCGCACACACTTCGGAGAGCTTGCAAAGGCCTAAAAAACACAAGCAGCCCGTGAGTTATTATGGGAGAGACTGTTTTCATCAAGTTTGAAGCCATAGTTTTGGCGCGGCAGCCGTTTCTTTCATTTTGGGGCCTATGTGTTTTTCGACCTTGAAATCGCAAAAAAGGCGCGAAAACATGGATTTGTCTCTCCTGCCGCGCACACACTTCGGAGAGCTTGCAAATGCCTAATAACCACAAGCAGCCCCTACTCCAATATGGGAGACACTGTTTTCATCAAGTTTGAAGCCTCAGTTTTGGCTGGACAGCCATTTCTTTATTTTTGGGGCCTGTGTGTTTTTCGACCTGGAAATGGCAAAAAAGGCGCGAAAACATTGATTTGTCTCTCCTGCCGCGCACACACTTCGGAGAGCTTGCAAAGGCCTAATAACCACAAGCAGCCCCTACTCCACTATGGGAGACACTGTTTTCATCAAGTTTGAAGCCTCAGTGTTGGCGCGGCAGCCTTTTCTTTCTCTTTCGGGATTGTGTTTTTCTCCACCTGAAAATGCCAAAGAAGGCATAAAAACATGGATTTGTCTCTCCTGCTGCGCACACACTTCGGAGAGCTTGCAAATGCCTAATAACCACAAGCAGCCCCTACTCCAATATGGGAGACACTGTTTTCATCAAGTTTGAAGCCTCAGTGTTGGCGCGGCAGCCTTTTCTTTCTCTTTCGGGATTGTGTTTTTCTCCACCTGAAAATGCCAAAGAAGGCATAAAAACATGGATTTGTCTCTCCTGCTGCGCACACACTTCGGAGAGCTTGCAAAGGCCTAATAACCACAAGCAGCCCCTACTCCACTATGGGAGACACTGTTTTCATCAAGTTTGAAGCCTCAGTGTTGGCGCGGCAGCCTTTTCTTTCTCTTTCGGGATTGTGTTTTTCTCCACCTGAAAATGCCAAAGAAGGCATAAAAACATGGATTTGTCTCTCCTGCTGCGCACACACTTCGGAGAGCTTGCAAATGCCTAATAACCACAAGCAGCCCCTACTCCATTATGGGAGACACTGTTTTCATCAAGTTTGAAGCCTCAGTGTTGGCGCGGCAGCCTTTTCTTTCTCTTTCGGGATTGTGTTTTTCTCCACCTGAAAATGCCAAAGAAGGCATAAAAACATGGATTTGTCTCTCCTGCTGCGCACACACTTCGGAGAGCTTGCAAATGCCTAATAACCACAAGCAGCCCCTACTCCAATATGGGAGACACTGTTTTCATCAAGTTTGAAGCCTCAGTTTTGGCTGGACAGCCATTTCTTTATTTTTGGGGCCTGTGTGTTTTTCGACCTGGAAATGGCAAAAAAGGCGCGAAAACATTGATTTGTCTCTCCTGCCGCGCACACACTTCGGAGAGCTTGCAAAGGCCTAATAACCACAAGCAGCCCCTACTCCACTATGGGAGACACTGTTTTCATCAAGTTTGAAGTCTCAGTGTTGGCGCGGCAGCCTTTTCTTTTTCTTTCGGGATTGTGTTTTTCTCCACCTGAAAATGCCAAAGAAGGCATAAAAACATGGATTTGTCTCTCCTGCTGCGCACACACTTCGGAGAGCTTGCAAATGCCTAATAACCACAAGCAGCCCCTACTCCAATATAGGAGACACTGTTTTCATCAAGTTTGAAGCCTCAGTGTTGGCGCGGCAGCCTTTTCTTTCTCTTTCGGGATTGTGTTTTTCTCCACCTGAAAATGCCAAAGAAGGCATAAAAACATGGATTTGTCTCTCCTGCTGCGCACACACTTCGGAGAGCTTGCAAATGCCTAATAACCACAAGCAGCCCCTACTCCAATATGGGAGACACTGTTTTCATCAAGTTTGAAGCCTCAGTTTTGGCTGGACAGCCATTTCTTTATTTTTGGGGCCTGTGTGTTTTTCGACCTGGAAATGGCAAAAAAGGCGCGAAAACATTGATTTGTCTCTCCTGCCGCGCACACACTTCGGAGAGCTTGCAAAGGCCTAATAACCACAAGCAGCCCCTACTCCACTATGGGAGACACTGTTTTCATCAAGTTTGAAGCCTCAGTGTTGGCGCGGCAGCCTTTTCTTTTTCTTTCGGGATTGTGTTTTTCTCCACCTGAAAATGCCAAAGAAGGCATAAAAACATGGATTTGTCTCTCCTGCTGCGCACACACTTCGGAGAGCTTGCAAATGCCTAATAACCACAAGCAGCCCCTACTCCAATATAGGAGACACTGTTTTCATCAAGTTTGAAGCCTCAGTTTTGGCTGGACAGCCATTTCTTTATTTTTGGGGCCTGTGTGTTTTTCGACCTGGAAATGGCAAAAAAGGCGCGAAAACATTGATTTGTCTCTCCTGCCGCGCACACACTTCCGATAGCTTGCGAAGGCCTAAAAAACACAAGCTGCCCTTGAGTTATTGTGGGAGAGAATGTTTTCATCAAGTTTGAAGCCATAGTTTTGGCGCGGCAGCCGTTTCTTTCATTTTGGGGCCTATGTGTTTTTCGACCTTGAAATCGTAAAAAAGGCGCGAAAACATGGATTTGTCTCTCCTGCCGCGCACACACTTCCGATAGCTTGCGAAGGCCTAAAAAACACAAGCGGCCCTTGAGTTATTGTCTGAGAGACTGTTTTAATCAAGTTTGAAGCCTCAGTTTTGGCTGGACAGCCGTTTCTTTATTTTTGGGGCCTTTGTTTTCTTCGACCTGGAAATGGCAAAAAAGGCGCGAAAACATGGATTTGTCTCTCCTGCCGCGCACACACTTCTGATAGCGTGCAAAGGCCTAAAAAACACAAGCAGCCCGTGAGTTATTATGGGAGAGACTGTTTTCATCAAGTTTGAAGCCATAGTTTTGGCGCGGCAGCCGTTTCTTTCATTTTGGGGCCTATGTGTTTTTCGACCTTGAAATCGCAAAAAAGGCGCGAAAACATGGATTTGTCTCTCCTGCCGCGCACACACTTCGGAGAGCTTGCAAATGCCTAATAACCACAAGCAGCCCCTACTCCAATATGGGAGACACTGTTTTCATCAAGTTTGAAGCCTCAGTTTTGGCTGGACAGCCATTTCTTTATTTTTGGGGCCTGTGTGTTTTTCGACCTGGAAATGGCAAAAAAGGCGCGAAAACATTGATTTGTCTCTCCTGCCGCGCACACACTTCGGAGAGCTTGCAAAGGCCTAAAAAACACAAGCAGCCCGTGAGTTATTATGGGAGAGACTGTTTTCATCAAGTTTGAAGCCATAGTTTTGGCGCGGCAGCCGTTTCTTTCATTTTGGGGCCTATGTGTTTTTCGACCTTGAAATCGCAAAAAAGGCGCGAAAACATGGATTTGTCTCTCCTGCCGCGCACACACTTCGGAGAGCTTGCAAATGCCTAATAACCACAAGCAGCCCCTACTCCAATATGGGAGACACTGTTTTCATCAAGTTTGAAGCCTCAGTTTTGGCTGGACAGCCATTTCTTTATTTTTGGGGCCTGTGTGTTTTTCGACCTGGAAATGGCAAAAAAGGCGCGAAAACATTGATTTGTCTCTCCTGCCGCGCACACACTTCGGAGAGCTTGCAAAGGCCTAATAACCACAAGCAGCCCCTACTCCACTATGGGAGACACTGTTTTCATCAAGTTTGAAGCCTCAGTGTTGGCGCGGCAGCCTTTTCTTTCTCTTTCGGGATTGTGTTTTTCTCCACCTGAAAATGCCAAAGAAGGCATAAAAACATGGATTTGTCTCTCCTGCTGCGCACACACTTCGGAGAGCTTGCAAATGCCTAATAACCACAAGCAGCCCCTACTCCAATATGGGAGACACTGTTTTCATCAAGTTTGAAGCCTCAGTGTTGGCGCGGCAGCCTTTTCTTTCTCTTTCGGGATTGTGTTTTTCTCCACCTGAAAATGCCAAAGAAGGCATAAAAACATGGATTTGTCTCTCCTGCTGCGCACACACTTCGGAGAGCTTGCAAATGCCTAATAACCACAAGCAGCCCCTACTCCAATATGGGAGACACTGTTTTCATCAAGTTTGAAGCCTCAGTGTTGGCGCGGCAGCCTTTTCTTTCTCTTTCGGGATTGTGTTTTTCTCCACCTGAAAATGCCAAAGAAGGCATAAAAACATGGATTTGTCTCTCCTGCTGCGCACACACTTCGGAGAGCTTGCAAAGGCCTAATAACCACAAGCAGCCCCTACTCCACTATGGGAGACACTGTTTTCATCAAGTTTGAAGCCTCAGTGTTGGCGCGGCAGCCTTTTCTTTCTCTTTCGGGATTGTGTTTTTCTCCACCTGAAAATGCCAAAGAAGGCATAAAAACATGGATTTGTCTCTCCTGCTGCGCACACACTTCGGAGAGCTTGCAAATGCCTAATAACCACAAGCAGCCCCTACTCCATTATGGGAGACACTGTTTTCATCAAGTTTGAAGCCTCAGTGTTGGCGCGGCAGCCTTTTCTTTCTCTTTCGGGATTGTGTTTTTCTCCACCTGAAAATGCCAAAGAAGGCATAAAAACATGGATTTGTCTCTCCTGCTGCGCACACATTTCGGAGAGCTTGCAAATGCCTAATAACCACAAGCAGCCCCTACTCCAATATGGGAGACACTGTTTTCATCAAGTTTGAAGCCTCAGTTTTGGCTGGACAGCCATTTCTTTATTTTTGGGGCCTGTGTGTTTTTCGACCTGGAAATGGCAAAAAAGGCGCGAAAACATTGATTTGTCTCTCCTGCCGCGCACACACTTCGGAGAGCTTGCAAAGGCCTAATAACCACAAGCAGCCCCTACTCCACTATGGGAGACACTGTTTTCATCAAGTTTGAAGCCTCAGTGTTGGCGCGGCAGCCTTTTCTTTTTCTTTCGGGATTGTGTTTTTCTCCACCTGAAAATGCCAAAGAAGGCATAAAAACATGGATTTGTCTCTCCTGCTGCGCACACACTTCGGAGAGCTTGCAAATGCCTAATAACCACAAGCAGCCCCTACTCCAATATAGGAGACACTGTTTTCATCAAGTTTGAAGCCTCAGTTTTGGCTGGACAGCCATTTCTTTATTTTTGGGGCCTGTGTGTTTTTCGACCTGGAAATGGCAAAAAAGGCGCGAAAACATTGATTTGTCTCTCCTGCCGCGCACACACTTCCGATAGCTTGCGAAGGCCTAAAAAACACAAGCTGCCCTTGAGTTATTGTGGGAGAGAATGTTTTCATCAAGTTTGAAGCCATAGTTTTGGCGCGGCAGCCGTTTCTTTCATTTTGGGGCCTATGTGTTTTTCGACCTTGAAATCGTAAAAAAGGCGCGAAAACATGGATTTGTCTCTCCTGCCGCGCACACACTTCCGATAGCTTGCGAAGGCCTAAAAAACACAAGCGGCCCTTGAGTTATTGTCTGAGAGACTGTTTTAATCAAGTTTGAAGCCTCAGTTTTGGCTGGACAGCCGTTTCTTTATTTTTGGGGCCTTTGTTTTCTTCGACCTGGAAATGGCAAAAAAGGCGCGAAAACATGGATTTGTCTCTCCTGCCGCGCACACACTTCTGATAGCGTGCAAAGGCCTAAAAAACACAAGCAGCCCGTGAGTTATTATGGGAGAGACTGTTTTCATCAAGTTTGAAGCCATAGTTTTGGCGCGGCAGCCGTTTCTTTCATTTTGGGGCCTATGTGTTTTTCGACCTTGAAATCGCAAAAAAGGCGCGAAAACATGGATTTGTCTCTCCTGCCGCGCACACACTTCGGAGAGCTTGCAAATGCCTAATAACCACAAGCAGCCCCTACTCCAATATGGGAGACACTGTTTTCATCAAGTTTGAAGCCTCAGTTTTGGCTGGACAGCCATTTCTTTATTTTTGGGGCCTGTGTGTTTTTCGACCTGGAAATGGCAAAAAAGGCGCGAAAACATTGATTTGTCTCTCCTGCCGCGCACACACTTCGGAGAGCTTGCAAAGGCCTAAAAAACACAAGCAGCCCGTGAGTTATTATGGGAGAGACTGTTTTCATCAAGTTTGAAGCCATAGTTTTGGCGCGGCAGCCGTTTCTTTCATTTTGGGGCCTATGTGTTTTTCGACCTTGAAATCGCAAAAAAGGCGCGAAAACATGGATTTGTCTCTCCTGCCGCGCACACACTTCGGAGAGCTTGCAAATGCCTAATAACCACAAGCAGCCCCTACTCCAATATGGGAGACACTGTTTTCATCAAGTTTGAAGCCTCAGTTTTGGCTGGACAGCCATTTCTTTATTTTTGGGGCCTGTGTGTTTTTCGACCTGGAAATGGCAAAAAAGGCGCGAAAACATTGATTTGTCTCTCCTGCCGCGCACACACTTCGGAGAGCTTGCAAAGGCCTAATAACCACAAGCAGCCCCTACTCCACTATGGGAGACACTGTTTTCATCAAGTTTGAAGCCTCAGTGTTGGCGCGGCAGCCTTTTCTTTCTCTTTCGGGATTGTGTTTTTCTCCACCTGAAAATGCCAAAGAAGGCATAAAAACATGGATTTGTCTCTCCTGCTGCGCACACACTTCGGAGAGCTTGCAAAGGCCTAATAACCACAAGCAGCCCCTACTCCACTATGGGAGACACTGTTTTCATCAAGTTTGAAGCCTCAGTGTTGGCGCGGCAGCCTTTTCTTTCTCTTTCGGGATTGTGTTTTTCTCCACCTGAAAATGCCAAAGAAGGCATAAAAACATGGATTTGTCTCTCCTGCTGCGCACACACTTCGGAGAGCTTGCAAATGCCTAATAACCACAAGCAGCCCCTACTCCAATATGGGAGACACTGTTTTCATCAAGTTTGAAGCCTCAGTGTTGGCGCGGCAGCCTTTTCTTTCTCTTTCGGGATTGTGTTTTTCTCCACCTGAAAATGCCAAAGAAGGCATAAAAACATGGATTTGTCTCTCCTGCTGCGCACACACTTCGGAGAGCTTGCAAAGGCCTAATAACCACAAGCAGCCCCTACTCCACTATGGGAGACACTGTTTTCATCAAGTTTGAAGCCTCAGTGTTGGCGCGGCAGCCTTTTCTTTCTCTTTCGGGATTGTGTTTTTCTCCACCTGAAAATGCCAAAGAAGGCATAAAAACATGGATTTGTCTCTCCTGCTGCGCACACACTTCGGAGAGCTTGCAAATGCCTAATAACCACAAGCAGCCCCTACTCCATTATGGGAGACACTGTTTTCATCAAGTTTGAAGCCTCAGTGTTGGCGCGGCAGCCTTTTCTTTCTCTTTCGGGATTGTGTTTTTCTCCACCTGAAAATGCCAAAGAAGGCATAAAAACATGGATTTGTCTCTCCTGCTGCGCACACACTTCGGAGAGCTTGCAAATGCCTAATAACCACAAGCAGCCCCTACTCCAATATGGGAGACACTGTTTTCATCAAGTTTGAAGCCTCAGTTTTGGCTGGACAGCCATTTCTTTATTTTTGGGGCCTGTGTGTTTTTCGACCTGGAAATGGCAAAAAAGGCGCGAAAACATTGATTTGTCTCTCCTGCCGCGCACACACTTCGGAGAGCTTGCAAAGGCCTAATAACCACAAGCAGCCCCTACTCCACTATGGGAGACACTGTTTTCATCAAGTTTGAAGCCTCAGTGTTGGCGCGGCAGCCTTTTCTTTTTCTTTCGGGATTGTGTTTTTCTCCACCTGAAAATGCCAAAGAAGGCATAAAAACATGGATTTGTCTCTCCTGCTGCGCACACACTTCGGAGAGCTTGCAAATGCCTAATAACCACAAGCAGCCCCTACTCCAATATAGGAGACACTGTTTTCATCAAGTTTGAAGCCTCAGTTTTGGCTGGACAGCCATTTCTTTATTTTTGGGGCCTGTGTGTTTTTCGACCTGGAAATGGCAAAAAAGGCGCGAAAACATTGATTTGTCTCTCCTGCCGCGCACACACTTCCGATAGCTTGCGAAGGCCTAAAAAACACAAGCTGCCCTTGAGTTATTGTGGGAGAGAATGTTTTCATCAAGTTTGAAGCCATAGTTTTGGCGCGGCAGCCGTTTCTTTCATTTTGGGGCCTATGTGTTTTTCGACCTTGAAATCGTAAAAAAGGCGCGAAAACATGGATTTGTCTCTCCTGCCGCGCACACACTTCCGATAGCTTGCGAAGGCCTAAAAAACACAAGCGGCCCTTGAGTTATTGTCTGAGAGACTGTTTTAATCAAGTTTGAAGCCTCAGTTTTGGCTGGACAGCCGTTTCTTTATTTTTGGGGCCTTTGTTTTCTTCGACCTGGAAATGGCAAAAAAGGCGCGAAAACATGGATTTGTCTCTCCTGCCGCGCACACACTTCTGATAGCGTGCAAAGGCCTAAAAAACACAAGCAGCCCGTGAGTTATTATGGGAGAGACTGTTTTCATCAAGTTTGAAGCCATAGTTTTGGCGCGGCAGCCGTTTCTTTCATTTTGGGGCCTATGTGTTTTTCGACCTTGAAATCGCAAAAAAGGCGCGAAAACATGGATTTGTCTCTCCTGCCGCGCACACACTTCGGAGAGCTTGCAAATGCCTAATAACCACAAGCAGCCCCTACTCCAATATGGGAGACACTGTTTTCATCAAGTTTGAAGCCTCAGTTTTGGCTGGACAGCCATTTCTTTATTTTTGGGGCCTGTGTGTTTTTCGACCTGGAAATGGCAAAAAAGGCGCGAAAACATTGATTTGTCTCTCCTGCCGCGCACACACTTCGGAGAGCTTGCAAAGGCCTAAAAAACACAAGCAGCCCGTGAGTTATTATGGGAGAGACTGTTTTCATCAAGTTTGAAGCCATAGTTTTGGCGCGGCAGCCGTTTCTTTCATTTTGGGGCCTATGTGTTTTTCGACCTTGAAATCGCAAAAAAGGCGCGAAAACATGGATTTGTCTCTCCTGCCGCGCACACACTTCGGAGAGCTTGCAAATGCCTAATAACCACAAGCAGCCCCTACTCCAATATGGGAGACACTGTTTTCATCAAGTTTGAAGCCTCAGTTTTGGCTGGACAGCCATTTCTTTATTTTTGGGGCCTGTGTGTTTTTCGACCTGGAAATGGCAAAAAAGGCGCGAAAACATTGATTTGTCTCTCCTGCCGCGCACACACTTCGGAGAGCTTGCAAAGGCCTAATAACCACAAGCAGCCCCTACTCCACTATGGGAGACACTGTTTTCATCAAGTTTGAAGCCTCAGTGTTGGCGCGGCAGCCTTTTCTTTCTCTTTCGGGATTGTGTTTTTCTCCACCTGAAAATGCCAAAGAAGGCATAAAAACATGGATTTGTCTCTCCTGCTGCGCACACACTTCGGAGAGCTTGCAAATGCCTAATAACCACAAGCAGCCCCTACTCCAATATGGGAGACACTGTTTTCATCAAGTTTGAAGCCTCAGTGTTGGCGCGGCAGCCTTTTCTTTCTCTTTCGGGATTGTGTTTTTCTCCACCTGAAAATGCCAAAGAAGGCTTCAAACTTGATGAAAACAGTGTCTCCCATAGTGGAGTAGGGGCTGCTTGTGGTTATTAGGCCTTTGCAAGCTCTCCGAAGTGTGTGCGCGGCAGGAGAGACAAATCAATGTTTTCGCGCCTTTTTTGCCATTTCCAGGTCGAAAAACACACAGGCCCCAAAAATAAAGAAATGGCTGTCCAGCCAAAACTGAGGCTTCAAACTTGATGAAAACAGTGTCTCCCATATTGGAGTAGGGGCTGCTTGTGGTTATTAGGCATTTGCAAGCTCTCCGAAGTGTGTGCGCAGCAGGAGAGACAAATCCATGTTTTTATGCCTTCTTTGGCATTTTCAGGTGGAGAAAAACACAATCCCGAAAGAGAAAGAAAAGGCTGCCGCGCCAACACTGAGGCTTCAAACTTGATGAAAACAGTGTCTCCCATAATGGAGTAGGGGCTGCTTGTGGTTATTAGGCATTTGCAAGCTCTCCGAAGTGTGTGCGCAGCAGGAGAGACAAATCCATGTTTTTATGCCTTCTTTGGCATTTTCAGGTGGAGAAAAACACAATCCCGAAAGAGAAAGAAAAGGCTGCCGCGCCAACACTGAGGCTTCAAACTTGATGAAAACAGTGTCTCCCATAGTGGAGTAGGGGCTGCTTGTGGTTATTAGGCCTTTGCAAGCTCTCCGAAGTGTGTGCGCAGCAGGAGAGACAAATCCATGTTTTTATGCCTTCTTTGGCATTTTCAGGTGGAGAAAAACACAATCCCGAAAGAGAAAGAAAAGGCTGCCGCGCCAACACTGAGGCTTCAAACTTGATGAAAACAGTGTCTCCCATATTGGAGTAGGGGCTGCTTGTGGTTATTAGGCATTTGCAAGCTCTCCGAAGTGTGTGCGCAGCAGGAGAGACAAATCCATGTTTTTATGCCTTCTTTGGCATTTTCAGGTGGAGAAAAACACAATCCCGAAAGAGAAAGAAAAGGCTGCCGCGCCAACACTGAGGCTTCAAACTTGATGAAAACAGTGTCTCCCATAGTGGAGTAGGGGCTGCTTGTGGTTATTAGGCCTTTGCAAGCTCTCCGAAGTGTGTGCGCAGCAGGAGAGACAAATCCATGTTTTTATGCCTTCTTTGGCATTTTCAGGTGGAGAAAAACACAATCCCGAAAGAGAAAGAAAAGGCTGCCGCGCCAACACTGAGGCTTCAAACTTGATGAAAACAGTGTCTCCCATAGTGGAGTAGGGGCTGCTTGTGGTTATTAGGCCTTTGCAAGCTCTCCGAAGTGTGTGCGCGGCAGGAGAGACAAATCAATGTTTTCGCGCCTTTTTTGCCATTTCCAGGTCGAAAAACACACAGGCCCCAAAAATAAAGAAATGGCTGTCCAGCCAAAACTGAGGCTTCAAACTTGATGAAAACAGTGTCTCCCATATTGGAGTAGGGGCTGCTTGTGGTTATTAGGCATTTGCAAGCTCTCCGAAGTGTGTGCGCGGCAGGAGAGACAAATCCATGTTTTCGCGCCTTTTTTGCGATTTCAAGGTCGAAAAACACATAGGCCCCAAAATGAAAGAAACGGCTGCCGCGCCAAAACTATGGCTTCAAACTTGATGAAAACAGTCTCTCCCATAATAACTCACGGGCTGCTTGTGTTTTTTAGGCCTTTGCACGCTATCAGAAGTGTGTGCGCGGCAGGAGAGACAAATCCATGTTTTCGCGCCTTTTTTGCCATTTCCAGGTCGAAGAAAACAAAGGCCCCAAAAATAAAGAAACGGCTGTCCAGCCAAAACTGAGGCTTCAAACTTGATTAAAACAGTCTCTCAGACAATAACTCAAGGGCCGCTTGTGTTTTTTAGGCCTTCGCAAGCTATCGGAAGTGTGTGCGCGGCAGGAGAGACAAATCCATGTTTTCGCGCCTTTTTTACGATTTCAAGGTCGAAAAACACATAGGCCCCAAAATGAAAGAAACGGCTGCCGCGCCAAAACTATGGCTTCAAACTTGATGAAAACATTCTCTCCCACAATAACTCAAGGGCAGCTTGTGTTTTTTAGGCCTTCGCAAGCTATCGGAAGTGTGTGCGCGGCAGGAGAGACAAATCAATGTTTTCGCGCCTTTTTTGCCATTTCCAGGTCGAAAAACACACAGGCCCCAAAAATAAAGAAATGGCTGTCCAGCCAAAACTGAGGCTTCAAACTTGATGAAAACAGTGTCTCCTATATTGGAGTAGGGGCTGCTTGTGGTTATTAGGCATTTGCAAGCTCTCCGAAGTGTGTGCGCAGCAGGAGAGACAAATCCATGTTTTTATGCCTTCTTTGGCATTTTCAGGTGGAGAAAAACACAATCCCGAAAGAAAAAGAAAAGGCTGCCGCGCCAACACTGAGGCTTCAAACTTGATGAAAACAGTGTCTCCCATAGTGGAGTAGGGGCTGCTTGTGGTTATTAGGCCTTTGCAAGCTCTCCGAAGTGTGTGCGCGGCAGGAGAGACAAATCAATGTTTTCGCGCCTTTTTTGCCATTTCCAGGTCGAAAAACACACAGGCCCCAAAAATAAAGAAATGGCTGTCCAGCCAAAACTGAGGCTTCAAACTTGATGAAAACAGTGTCTCCCATATTGGAGTAGGGGCTGCTTGTGGTTATTAGGCATTTGCAAGCTCTCCGAAGTGTGTGCGCAGCAGGAGAGACAAATCCATGTTTTTATGCCTTCTTTGGCATTTTCAGGTGGAGAAAAACACAATCCCGAAAGAGAAAGAAAAGGCTGCCGCGCCAACACTGAGGCTTCAAACTTGATGAAAACAGTGTCTCCCATAATGGAGTAGGGGCTGCTTGTGGTTATTAGGCATTTGCAAGCTCTCCGAAGTGTGTGCGCAGCAGGAGAGACAAATCCATGTTTTTATGCCTTCTTTGGCATTTTCAGGTGGAGAAAAACACAATCCCGAAAGAGAAAGAAAAGGCTGCCGCGCCAACACTGAGGCTTCAAACTTGATGAAAACAGTGTCTCCCATAGTGGAGTAGGGGCTGCTTGTGGTTATTAGGCCTTTGCAAGCTCTCCGAAGTGTGTGCGCAGCAGGAGAGACAAATCCATGTTTTTATGCCTTCTTTGGCATTTTCAGGTGGAGAAAAACACAATCCCGAAAGAGAAAGAAAAGGCTGCCGCGCCAACACTGAGGCTTCAAACTTGATGAAAACAGTGTCTCCCATATTGGAGTAGGGGCTGCTTGTGGTTATTAGGCATTTGCAAGCTCTCCGAAGTGTGTGCGCAGCAGGAGAGACAAATCCATGTTTTTATGCCTTCTTTGGCATTTTCAGGTGGAGAAAAACACAATCCCGAAAGAGAAAGAAAAGGCTGCCGCGCCAACACTGAGGCTTCAAACTTGATGAAAACAGTGTCTCCCATAGTGGAGTAGGGGCTGCTTGTGGTTATTAGGCCTTTGCAAGCTCTCCGAAGTGTGTGCGCGGCAGGAGAGACAAATCAATGTTTTCGCGCCTTTTTTGCCATTTCCAGGTCGAAAAACACACAGGCCCCAAAAATAAAGAAATGGCTGTCCAGCCAAAACTGAGGCTTCAAACTTGATGAAAACAGTGTCTCCCATATTGGAGTAGGGGCTGCTTGTGGTTATTAGGCATTTGCAAGCTCTCCGAAGTGTGTGCGCGGCAGGAGAGACAAATCCATGTTTTCGCGCCTTTTTTGCGATTTCAAGGTCGAAAAACACATAGGCCCCAAAATGAAAGAAACGGCTGCCGCGCCAAAACTATGGCTTCAAACTTGATGAAAACAGTCTCTCCCATAATAACTCACGGGCTGCTTGTGTTTTTTAGGCCTTTGCAAGCTCTCCGAAGTGTGTGCGCGGCAGGAGAGACAAATCAATGTTTTCGCGCCTTTTTTGCCATTTCCAGGTCGAAAAACACACAGGCCCCAAAAATAAAGAAATGGCTGTCCAGCCAAAACTGAGGCTTCAAACTTGATGAAAACAGTGTCTCCCATATTGGAGTAGGGGCTGCTTGTGGTTATTAGGCATTTGCAAGCTCTCCGAAGTGTGTGCGCGGCAGGAGAGACAAATCCATGTTTTCGCGCCTTTTTTGCGATTTCAAGGTCGAAAAACACATAGGCCCCAAAATGAAAGAAACGGCTGCCGCGCCAAAACTATGGCTTCAAACTTGATGAAAACAGTCTCTCCCATAATAACTCACGGGCTGCTTGTGTTTTTTAGGCCTTTGCACGCTATCAGAAGTGTGTGCGCGGCAGGAGAGACAAATCCATGTTTTCGCGCCTTTTTTGCCATTTCCAGGTCGAAGAAAACAAAGGCCCCAAAAATAAAGAAACGGCTGTCCAGCCAAAACTGAGGCTTCAAACTTGATTAAAACAGTCTCTCAGACAATAACTCAAGGGCCGCTTGTGTTTTTTAGGCCTTCGCAAGCTATCGGAAGTGTGTGCGCGGCAGGAGAGACAAATCCATGTTTTCGCGCCTTTTTTACGATTTCAAGGTCGAAAAACACAAAGGCCCCAAAATGAAAGAAACGGCTGCCGCGCCAAAACTATGGCTTCAAACTTGATGAAAACATTCTCTCCCACAATAACTCAAGGGCAGCTTGTGTTTTTTAGGCCTTCGCAAGCTATCGGAAGTGTGTGCGCGGCAGGAGAGACAAATCAATGTTTTCGCGCCTTTTTTGCCATTTCCAGGTCGAAAAACACACAGGCCCCAAAAATAAAGAAATGGCTGTCCAGCCAAAACTGAGGCTTCAAACTTGATGAAAACAGTGTCTCCTATATTGGAGTAGGGGCTGCTTGTGGTTATTAGGCATTTGCAAGCTCTCCGAAGTGTGTGCGCAGCAGGAGAGACAAATCCATGTTTTTATGCCTTCTTTGGCATTTTCAGGTGGAGAAAAACACAATCCCGAAAGAAAAAGAAAAGGCTGCCGCGCCAACACTGAGGCTTCAAACTTGATGAAAACAGTGTCTCCCATAGTGGAGTAGGGGCTGCTTGTGGTTATTAGGCCTTTGCAAGCTCTCCGAAGTGTGTGCGCGGCAGGAGAGACAAATCAATGTTTTCGCGCCTTTTTTGCCATTTCCAGGTCGAAAAACACACAGGCCCCAAAAATAAAGAAATGGCTGTCCAGCCAAAACTGAGGCTTCAAACTTGATGAAAACAGTGTCTCCCATATTGGAGTAGGGGCTGCTTGTGGTTATTAGGCATTTGCAAGCTCTCCGAAGTGTGTGCGCAGCAGGAGAGACAAATCCATGTTTTTATGCCTTCTTTGGCATTTTCAGGTGGAGAAAAACACAATCCCGAAAGAGAAAGAAAAGGCTGCCGCGCCAACACTGAGGCTTCAAACTTGATGAAAACAGTGTCTCCCATATTGGAGTAGGGGCTGCTTGTGGTTATTAGGCATTTGCAAGCTCTCCGAAGTGTGTGCGCAGCAGGAGAGACAAATCCATGTTTTTATGCCTTCTTTGGCATTTTCAGGTGGAGAAAAACACAATCCCGAAAGAGAAAGAAAAGGCTGCCGCGCCAACACTGAGGCTTCAAACTTGATGAAAACAGTGTCTCCCATAGTGGAGTAGGGGCTGCTTGTGGTTATTAGGCCTTTGCAAGCTCTCCGAAGTGTGTGCGCGGCAGGAGAGACAAATCAATGTTTTCGCGCCTTTTTTGCCATTTCCAGGTCGAAAAACACACAGGCCCCAAAAATAAAGAAATGGCTGTCCAGCCAAAACTGAGGCTTCAAACTTGATGAAAACAGTGTCTCCCATATTGGAGTAGGGGCTGCTTGTGGTTATTAGGCATTTGCAAGCTCTCCGAAGTGTGTGCGCGGCAGGAGAGACAAATCCATGTTTTCGCGCCTTTTTTGCGATTTCAAGGTCGAAAAACACATAGGCCCCAAAATGAAAGAAACGGCTGCCGCGCCAAAACTATGGCTTCAAACTTGATGAAAACAGTCTCTCCCATAATAACTCACGGGCTGCTTGTGTTTTTTAGGCCTTTGCAAGCTCTCCGAAGTGTGTGCGCGGCAGGAGAGACAAATCAATGTTTTCGCGCCTTTTTTGCCATTTCCAGGTCGAAAAACACACAGGCCCCAAAAATAAAGAAATGGCTGTCCAGCCAAAACTGAGGCTTCAAACTTGATGAAAACAGTGTCTCCCATATTGGAGTAGGGGCTGCTTGTGGTTATTAGGCATTTGCAAGCTCTCCGAAGTGTGTGCGCGGCAGGAGAGACAAATCCATGTTTTCGCGCCTTTTTTGCGATTTCAAGGTCGAAAAACACATAGGCCCCAAAATGAAAGAAACGGCTGCCGCGCCAAAACTATGGCTTCAAACTTGATGAAAACAGTCTCTCCCATAATAACTCACGGGCTGCTTGTGTTTTTTAGGCCTTTGCACGCTATCAGAAGTGTGTGCGCGGCAGGAGAGACAAATCCATGTTTTCGCGCCTTTTTTGCCATTTCCAGGTCGAAGAAAACAAAGGCCCCAAAAATAAAGAAACGGCTGTCCAGCCAAAACTGAGGCTTCAAACTTGATTAAAACAGTCTCTCAGACAATAACTCAAGGGCCGCTTGTGTTTTTTAGGCCTTCGCAAGCTATCGGAAGTGTGTGCGCGGCAGGAGAGACAAATCCATGTTTTCGCGCCTTTTTTACGATTTCAAGGTCGAAAAACACATAGGCCCCAAAATGAAAGAAACGGCTGCCGCGCCAAAACTATGGCTTCAAACTTGATGAAAACATTCTCTCCCACAATAACTCAAGGGCAGCTTGTGTTTTTTAGGCCTTCGCAAGCTATCGGAAGTGTGTGCGCGGCAGGAGAGACAAATCAATGTTTTCGCGCCTTTTTTGCCATTTCCAGGTCGAAAAACACACAGGCCCCAAAAATAAAGAAATGGCTGTCCAGCCAAAACTGAGGCTTCAAACTTGATGAAAACAGTGTCTCCTATATTGGAGTAGGGGCTGCTTGTGGTTATTAGGCATTTGCAAGCTCTCCGAAGTGTGTGCGCAGCAGGAGAGACAAATCCATGTTTTTATGCCTTCTTTGGCATTTTCAGGTGGAGAAAAACACAATCCCGAAAGAAAAAGAAAAGGCTGCCGCGCCAACACTGAGGCTTCAAACTTGATGAAAACAGTGTCTCCCATAGTGGAGTAGGGGCTGCTTGTGGTTATTAGGCCTTTGCAAGCTCTCCGAAGTGTGTGCGCGGCAGGAGAGACAAATCAATGTTTTCGCGCCTTTTTTGCCATTTCCAGGTCGAAAAACACACAGGCCCCAAAAATAAAGAAATGGCTGTCCAGCCAAAACTGAGGCTTCAAACTTGATGAAAACAGTGTCTCCCATATTGGAGTAGGGGCTGCTTGTGGTTATTAGGCATTTGCAAGCTCTCCGAAGTGTGTGCGCAGCAGGAGAGACAAATCCATGTTTTTATGCCTTCTTTGGCATTTTCAGGTGGAGAAAAACACAATCCCGAAAGAGAAAGAAAAGGCTGCCGCGCCAACACTGAGGCTTCAAACTTGATGAAAACAGTGTCTCCCATAATGGAGTAGGGGCTGCTTGTGGTTATTAGGCATTTGCAAGCTCTCCGAAGTGTGTGCGCAGCAGGAGAGACAAATCCATGTTTTTATGCCTTCTTTGGCATTTTCAGGTGGAGAAAAACACAATCCCGAAAGAGAAAGAAAAGGCTGCCGCGCCAACACTGAGGCTTCAAACTTGATGAAAACAGTGTCTCCCATAGTGGAGTAGGGGCTGCTTGTGGTTATTAGGCCTTTGCAAGCTCTCCGAAGTGTGTGCGCAGCAGGAGAGACAAATCCATGTTTTTATGCCTTCTTTGGCATTTTCAGGTGGAGAAAAACACAATCCCGAAAGAGAAAGAAAAGGCTGCCGCGCCAACACTGAGGCTTCAAACTTGATGAAAACAGTGTCTCCCATATTGGAGTAGGGGCTGCTTGTGGTTATTAGGCATTTGCAAGCTCTCCGAAGTGTGTGCGCAGCAGGAGAGACAAATCCATGTTTTTATGCCTTCTTTGGCATTTTCAGGTGGAGAAAAACACAATCCCGAAAGAGAAAGAAAAGGCTGCCGCGCCAACACTGAGGCTTCAAACTTGATGAAAACAGTGTCTCCCATAGTGGAGTAGGGGCTGCTTGTGGTTATTAGGCCTTTGCAAGCTCTCCGAAGTGTGTGCGCAGCAGGAGAGACAAATCCATGTTTTTATGCCTTCTTTGGCATTTTCAGGTGGAGAAAAACACAATCCCGAAAGAGAAAGAAAAGGCTGCCGCGCCAACACTGAGGCTTCAAACTTGATGAAAACAGTGTCTCCCATATTGGAGTAGGGGCTGCTTGTGGTTATTAGGCATTTGCAAGCTCTCCGAAGTGTGTGCGCAGCAGGAGAGACAAATCCATGTTTTTATGCCTTCTTTGGCATTTTCAGGTGGAGAAAAACACAATCCCGAAAGAGAAAGAAAAGGCTGCCGCGCCAACACTGAGGCTTCAAACTTGATGAAAACAGTGTCTCCCATAGTGGAGTAGGGGCTGCTTGTGGTTATTAGGCCTTTGCAAGCTCTCCGAAGTGTGTGCGCAGCAGGAGAGACAAATCCATGTTTTTATGCCTTCTTTGGCATTTTCAGGTGGAGAAAAACACAATCCCGAAAGAGAAAGAAAAGGCTGCCGCGCCAACACTGAGGCTTCAAACTTGATGAAAACAGTGTCTCCCATAGTGGAGTAGGGGCTGCTTGTGGTTATTAGGCCTTTGCAAGCTCTCCGAAGTGTGTGCGCGGCAGGAGAGACAAATCAATGTTTTCGCGCCTTTTTTGCCATTTCCAGGTCGAAAAACACACAGGCCCCAAAAATAAAGAAATGGCTGTCCAGCCAAAACTGAGGCTTCAAACTTGATGAAAACAGTGTCTCCCATATTGGAGTAGGGGCTGCTTGTGGTTATTAGGCATTTGCAAGCTCTCCGAAGTGTGTGCGCGGCAGGAGAGACAAATCCATGTTTTCGCGCCTTTTTTGCGATTTCAAGGTCGAAAAACACATAGGCCCCAAAATGAAAGAAACGGCTGCCGCGCCAAAACTATGGCTTCAAACTTGATGAAAACAGTCTCTCCCATAATAACTCACGGGCTGCTTGTGTTTTTTAGGCCTTTGCAAGCTCTCCGAAGTGTGTGCGCGGCAGGAGAGACAAATCAATGTTTTCGCGCCTTTTTTGCCATTTCCAGGTCGAAAAACACACAGGCCCCAAAAATAAAGAAATGGCTGTCCAGCCAAAACTGAGGCTTCAAACTTGATGAAAACAGTGTCTCCCATATTGGAGTAGGGGCTGCTTGTGGTTATTAGGCATTTGCAAGCTCTCCGAAGTGTGTGCGCGGCAGGAGAGACAAATCCATGTTTTCGCGCCTTTTTTGCGATTTCAAGGTCGAAAAACACATAGGCCCCAAAATGAAAGAAACGGCTGCCGCGCCAAAACTATGGCTTCAAACTTGATGAAAACAGTCTCTCCCATAATAACTCACGGGCTGCTTGTGTTTTTTAGGCCTTTGCACGCTATCAGAAGTGTGTGCGCGGCAGGAGAGACAAATCCATGTTTTCGCGCCTTTTTTGCCATTTCCAGGTCGAAGAAAACAAAGGCCCCAAAAATAAAGAAACGGCTGTCCAGCCAAAACTGAGGCTTCAAACTTGATTAAAACAGTCTCTCAGACAATAACTCAAGGGCCGCTTGTGTTTTTTAGGCCTTCGCAAGCTATCGGAAGTGTGTGCGCGGCAGGAGAGACAAATCCATGTTTTCGCGCCTTTTTTACGATTTCAAGGTCGAAAAACACATAGGCCCCAAAATGAAAGAAACGGCTGCCGCGCCAAAACTATGGCTTCAAACTTGATGAAAACATTCTCTCCCACAATAACTCAAGGGCAGCTTGTGTTTTTTAGGCCTTCGCAAGCTATCGGAAGTGTGTGCGCGGCAGGAGAGACAAATCAATGTTTTCGCGCCTTTTTTGCCATTTCCAGGTCGAAAAACACACAGGCCCCAAAAATAAAGAAATGGCTGTCCAGCCAAAACTGAGGCTTCAAACTTGATGAAAACAGTGTCTCCTATATTGGAGTAGGGGCTGCTTGTGGTTATTAGGCATTTGCAAGCTCTCCGAAGTGTGTGCGCAGCAGGAGAGACAAATCCATGTTTTTATGCCTTCTTTGGCATTTTCAGGTGGAGAAAAACACAATCCCGAAAGAAAAAGAAAAGGCTGCCGCGCCAACACTGAGGCTTCAAACTTGATGAAAACAGTGTCTCCCATAGTGGAGTAGGGGCTGCTTGTGGTTATTAGGCCTTTGCAAGCTCTCCGAAGTGTGTGCGCGGCAGGAGAGACAAATCAATGTTTTCGCGCCTTTTTTGCCATTTCCAGGTCGAAAAACACACAGGCCCCAAAAATAAAGAAATGGCTGTCCAGCCAAAACTGAGGCTTCAAACTTGATGAAAACAGTGTCTCCCATATTGGAGTAGGGGCTGCTTGTGGTTATTAGGCATTTGCAAGCTCTCCGAAGTGTGTGCGCAGCAGGAGAGACAAATCCATGTTTTTATGCCTTCTTTGGCATTTTCAGGTGGAGAAAAACACAATCCCGAAAGAGAAAGAAAAGGCTGCCGCGCCAAAACTGAGGCTTCAAACTTGATGAAAACAGTGTCTCCCATATTGGAGTAGGGGCTGCTTGTGGTTATTAGGCATTTGCAAGCTCTCCGAAGTGTGTGCGCAGCAGGAGAGACAAATCCATGTTTTTATGCCTTCTTTGGCATTTTCAGGTGGAGAAAAACACAATCCCGAAAGAGAAAGAAAAGGCTGCCGCGCCAACACTGAGGCTTCAAACTTGATGAAAACAGTGTCTCCCATAATGGAGTAGGGGCTGCTTGTGGTTATTAGGCATTTGCAAGCTCTCCGAAGTGTGTGCGCAGCAGGAGAGACAAATCCATGTTTTTATGCCTTCTTTGGCATTTTCAGGTGGAGAAAAACACAATCCCGAAAGAGAAAGAAAAGGCTGCCGCGCCAACACTGAGGCTTCAAACTTGATGAAAACAGTGTCTCCCATAGTGGAGTAGGGGCTGCTTGTGGTTATTAGGCCTTTGCAAGCTCTCCGAAGTGTGTGCGCAGCAGGAGAGACAAATCCATGTTTTTATGCCTTCTTTGGCATTTTCAGGTGGAGAAAAACACAATCCCGAAAGAGAAAGAAAAGGCTGCCGCGCCAACACTGAGGCTTCAAACTTGATGAAAACAGTGTCTCCCATATTGGAGTAGGGGCTGCTTGTGGTTATTAGGCATTTGCAAGCTCTCCGAAGTGTGTGCGCAGCAGGAGAGACAAATCCATGTTTTTATGCCTTCTTTGGCATTTTCAGGTGGAGAAAAACACAATCCCGAAAGAGAAAGAAAAGGCTGCCGCGCCAACACTGAGGCTTCAAACTTGATGAAAACAGTGTCTCCCATAGTGGAGTAGGGGCTGCTTGTGGTTATTAGGCCTTTGCAAGCTCTCCGAAGTGTGTGCGCAGCAGGAGAGACAAATCCATGTTTTTATGCCTTCTTTGGCATTTTCAGGTGGAGAAAAACACAATCCCGAAAGAGAAAGAAAAGGCTGCCGCGCCAACACTGAGGCTTCAAACTTGATGAAAACAGTGTCTCCCATATTGGAGTAGGGGCTGCTTGTGGTTATTAGGCATTTGCAAGCTCTCCGAAGTGTGTGCGCAGCAGGAGAGACAAATCCATGTTTTTATGCCTTCTTTGGCATTTTCAGGTGGAGAAAAACACAATCCCGAAAGAGAAAGAAAAGGCTGCCGCGCCAACACTGAGGCTTCAAACTTGATGAAAACAGTGTCTCCCATAGTGGAGTAGGGGCTGCTTGTGGTTATTAGGCCTTTGCAAGCTCTCCGAAGTGTGTGCGCGGCAGGAGAGACAAATCAATGTTTTCGCGCCTTTTTTGCCATTTCCAGGTCGAAAAACACACAGGCCCCAAAAATAAAGAAATGGCTGTCCAGCCAAAACTGAGGCTTCAAACTTGATGAAAACAGTGTCTCCCATATTGGAGTAGGGGCTGCTTGTGGTTATTAGGCATTTGCAAGCTCTCCGAAGTGTGTGCGCGGCAGGAGAGACAAATCCATGTTTTCGCGCCTTTTTTGCGATTTCAAGGTCGAAAAACACATAGGCCCCAAAATGAAAGAAACGGCTGCCGCGCCAAAACTATGGCTTCAAACTTGATGAAAACAGTCTCTCCCATAATAACTCACGGGCTGCTTGTGTTTTTTAGGCCTTTGCAAGCTCTCCGAAGTGTGTGCGCGGCAGGAGAGACAAATCAATGTTTTCGCGCCTTTTTTGACATTTCCAGGTCGAAAAACACACAGGCCCCAAAAATAAAGAAATGGCTGTCCAGCCAAAACTGAGGCTTCAAACTTGATGAAAACAGTGTCTCCCATATTGGAGTAGGGGCTGCTTGTGGTTATTAGGCATTTGCAAGCTCTCCGAAGTGTGTGCGCGGCAGGAGAGACAAATCCATGTTTTCGCGTCTTTTTTGCGATTTCAAGGTCGAAAAACACATAGGCCCCAAAATGAAAGAAACGGCTGCCGCGCCAAAACTATGGCTTCAAACTTGATGAAAACAGTCTCTCCCATAATAACTCACGGGCTGCTTGTGTTTTTTAGGCCTTTGCACGCTATCAGAAGTGTGTGCGCGGCAGGAGAGACAAATCCATGTTTTCGCGCCTTTTTTGCCATTTCCAGGTCGAAGAAAACAAAGGCCCCAAAAATAAAGAAACGGCTGTCCAGCGAAAACTGAGGCTTCAAACTTGATTAAAACAGTCTCTCAGACAATAACTCAAGGGCCGCTTGTGTTTTTTAGGCCTTCGCAAGCTATCGGAAGTGTGTGCGCGGCAGGAGAGACAAATCCATGTTTTCGCGCCTTTTTTACGATTTCAAGGTCGAAAAACACATAGGCCCCAAAATGAAAGAAACGGCTGCCGCGCCAAAACTATGGCTTCAAACTTGATGAAAACATTCTCTCCCACAATAACTCAAGGGCAGCTTGTGTTTTTTAGGCCTTCGCAAGCTATCGGAAGTGTGTGCGCGGCAGGAGAGACAAATCAATGTTTTCGCGCCTTTTTTGCCATTTCCAGGTCGAAAAACACACAGGCCCCAAAAATAAAGAAATGGCTGTCCAGCCAAAACTGAGGCTTCAAACTTGATGAAAACAGTGTCTCCTATATTGGAGTAGGGGCTGCTTGTGGTTATTAGGCATTTGCAAGCTCTCCGAAGTGTGTGCGCAGCAGGAGAGACAAATCCATGTTTTTATGCCTTCTTTGGCATTTTCAGGTGGAGAAAAACACAATCCCGAAAGAAAAAGAAAAGGCTGCCGCGCCAACACTGAGGCTTCAAACTTGATGAAAACAGTGTCTCCCATAGTGGAGTAGGGGCTGCTTGTGGTTATTAGGCCTTTGCAAGCTCTCCGAAGTGTGTGCGCGGCAGGAGAGACAAATCAATGTTTTCGCGCCTTTTTTGCCATTTCCAGGTCGAAAAACACACAGGCCCCAAAAATAAAGAAATGGCTGTCCAGCCAAAACTGAGGCTTCAAACTTGATGAAAACAGTGTCTCCCATATTGGAGTAGGGGCTGCTTGTGGTTATTAGGCATTTGCAAGCTCTCCGAAGTGTGTGCGCAGCAGGAGAGACAAATCCATGTTTTTATGCCTTCTTTGGCATTTTCAGGTGGAGAAAAACACAATCCCGAAAGAGAAAGAAAAGGCTGCCGCGCCAACACTGAGGCTTCAAACTTGATGAAAACAGTGTCTCCCATAATGGAGTAGGGGCTGCTTGTGGTTATTAGGCATTTGCAAGCTCTCCGAAGTGTGTGCGCAGCAGGAGAGACAAATCCATGTTTTTATGCCTTCTTTGGCATTTTCAGGTGGAGAAAAACACAATCCCGAAAGAGAAAGAAAAGGCTGCCGCGCCAACACTGAGGCTTCAAACTTGATGAAAACAGTGTCTCCCATAGTGGAGTAGGGGCTGCTTGTGGTTATTAGGCCTTTGCAAGCTCTCCGAAGTGTGTGCGCAGCAGGAGAGACAAATCCATGTTTTTATGCCTTCTTTGGCATTTTCAGGTGGAGAAAAACACAATCCCGAAAGAGAAAGAAAAGGCTGCCGCGCCAACACTGAGGCTTCAAACTTGATGAAAACAGTGTCTCCCATATTGGAGTAGGGGCTGCTTGTGGTTATTAGGCATTTGCAAGCTCTCCGAAGTGTGTGCGCAGCAGGAGAGACAAATCCATGTTTTTATGCCTTCTTTGGCATTTTCAGGTGGAGAAAAACACAATCCCGAAAGAGAAAGAAAAGGCTGCCGCGCCAACACTGAGGCTTCAAACTTGATGAAAACAGTGTCTCCCATAGTGGAGTAGGGGCTGCTTGTGGTTATTAGGCCTTTGCAAGCTCTCCGAAGTGTGTGCGCAGCAGGAGAGACAAATCCATGTTTTTATGCCTTCTTTGGCATTTTCAGGTGGAGAAAAACACAATCCCGAAAGAGAAAGAAAAGGCTGCCGCGCCAACACTGAGGCTTCAAACTTGATGAAAACAGTGTCTCCCATATTGGAGTAGGGGCTGCTTGTGGTTATTAGGCATTTGCAAGCTCTCCGAAGTGTGTGCGCAGCAGGAGAGACAAATCCATGTTTTTATGCCTTCTTTGGCATTTTCAGGTGGAGAAAAACACAATCCCGAAAGAGAAAGAAAAGGCTGCCGCGCCAACACTGAGGCTTCAAACTTGATGAAAACAGTGTCTCCCATAGTGGAGTAGGGGCTGCTTGTGGTTATTAGGCCTTTGCAAGCTCTCCGAAGTGTGTGCGCGGCAGGAGAGACAAATCAATGTTTTCGCGCCTTTTTTGCCATTTCCAGGTCGAAAAACACACAGGCCCCAAAAATAAAGAAATGGCTGTCCAGCCAAAACTGAGGCTTCAAACTTGATGAAAACAGTGTCTCCCATATTGGAGTAGGGGCTGCTTGTGGTTATTAGGCATTTGCAAGCTCTCCGAAGTGTGTGCGCGGCAGGAGAGACAAATCCATGTTTTCGCGCCTTTTTTGCGATTTCAAGGTCGAAAAACACATAGGCCCCAAAATGAAAGAAACGGCTGCCGCGCCAAAACTATGGCTTCAAACTTGATGAAAACAGTCTCTCCCATAATAACTCACGGGCTGCTTGTGTTTTTTAGGCCTTTGCAAGCTCTCCGAAGTGTGTGCGCGGCAGGAGAGACAAATCAATGTTTTCGCGCCTTTTTTGCCATTTCCAGGTCGAAAAACACACAGGCCCCAAAAATAAAGAAATGGCTGTCCAGCCAAAACTGAGGCTTCAAACTTGATGAAAACAGTGTCTCCCATATTGGAGTAGGGGCTGCTTGTGGTTATTAGGCATTTGCAAGCTCTCCGAAGTGTGTGCGCGGCAGGAGAGACAAATCCATGTTTTCGCGCCTTTTTTGCGATTTCAAGGTCGAAAAACACATAGGCCCCAAAATGAAAGAAACGGCTGCCGCGCCAAAACTATGGCTTCAAACTTGATGAAAACAGTCTCTCCCATAATAACTCACGGGCTGCTTGTGTTTTTTAGGCCTTTGCACGCTATCAGAAGTGTGTGCGCGGCAGGAGAGACAAATCCATGTTTTCGCGCCTTTTTTGCCATTTCCAGGTCGAAGAAAACAAAGGCCCCAAAAATAAAGAAACGGCTGTCCAGCCAAAACTGAGGCTTCAAACTTGATTAAAACAGTCTCTCAGACAATAACTCAAGGGCCGCTTGTGTTTTTTAGGCCTTCGCAAGCTATCGGAAGTGTGTGCGCGGCAGGAGAGACAAATCCATGTTTTCGCGCCTTTTTTACGATTTCAAGGTCGAAAAACACATAGGCCCCAAAATGAAAGAAACGGCTGCCGCGCCAAAACTATGGCTTCAAACTTGATGAAAACATTCTCTCCCACAATAACTCAAGGGCAGCTTGTGTTTTTTAGGCCTTCGCAAGCTATCGGAAGTGTGTGCGCGGCAGGAGAGACAAATCAATGTTTTCGCGCCTTTTTTGCCATTTCCAGGTCGAAAAACACACAGGCCCCAAAAATAAAGAAATGGCTGTCCAGCCAAAACTGAGGCTTCAAACTTGATGAAAACAGTGTCTCCTATATTGGAGTAGGGGCTGCTTGTGGTTATTAGGCATTTGCAAGCTCTCCGAAGTGTGTGCGCAGCAGGAGAGACAAATCCATGTTTTTATGCCTTCTTTGGCATTTTCAGGTGGAGAAAAACACAATCCCGAAAGAAAAAGAAAAGGCTGCCGCGCCAACACTGAGGCTTCAAACTTGATGAAAACAGTGTCTCCCATAGTGGAGTAGGGGCTGCTTGTGGTTATTAGGCCTTTGCAAGCTCTCCGAAGTGTGTGCGCGGCAGGAGAGACAAATCAATGTTTTCGCGCCTTTTTTGCCATTTCCAGGTCGAAAAACACACAGGCCCCAAAAATAAAGAAATGGCTGTCCAGCCAAAACTGAGGCTTCAAACTTGATGAAAACAGTGTCTCCCATATTGGAGTAGGGGCTGCTTGTGGTTATTAGGCATTTGCAAGCTCTCCGAAGTGTGTGCGCAGCAGGAGAGACAAATCCATGTTTTTATGCCTTCTTTGGCATTTTCAGGTGGAGAAAAACACAATCCCGAAAGAGAAAGAAAAGGCTGCCGCGCCAACACTGAGGCTTCAAACTTGATGAAAACAGTGTCTCCCATAATGGAGTAGGGGCTGCTTGTGGTTATTAGGCATTTGCAAGCTCTCCGAAGTGTGTGCGCAGCAGGAGAGACAAATCCATGTTTTTATGCCTTCTTTGGCATTTTCAGGTGGAGAAAAACACAATCCCGAAAGAGAAAGAAAAGGCTGCCGCGCCAACACTGAGGCTTCAAACTTGATGAAAACAGTGTCTCCCATAGTGGAGTAGGGGCTGCTTGTGGTTATTAGACTTTGCAAGCTCTCCGAAGTGTGTGCGCAGCAGGAGAGACAAATCCATGTTTTTATGCCTTCTTTGGCATTTTCAGGTGGAGAAAAACACAATCCCGAAAGAGAAAGAAAAGGCTGCCGCGCCAACACTGAGGCTTCAAACTTGATGAAAACAGTGTCTCCCATATTGGAGTAGGGGCTGCTTGTGGTTATTAGGCATTTGCAAGCTCTCCGAAGTGTGTGCGCAGCAGGAGAGACAAATCCATGTTTTTATGCCTTCTTTGGCATTTTCAGGTGGAGAAAAACACAATCCCGAAAGAGAAAGAAAAGGCTGCCGCGCCAACACTGAGGCTTCAAACTTGATGAAAACAGTGTCTCCCATAGTGGAGTAGGGGCTGCTTGTGGTTATTAGGCCTTTGCAAGCTCTCCGAAGTGTGTGCGCAGCAGGAGAGACAAATCCATGTTTTTATGCCTTCTTTGTCATTTTCAGGTGGAGAAAAACACAATCCCGAAAGAGAAAGAAAAGGCTGCCGCGCCAACACTGAGGCTTCAAACTTGATGAAAACAGTGTCTCCCATATTGGAGTAGGGGCTGCTTGTGGTTATTAGGCATTTGCAAGCTCTCCGAAGTGTGTGCGCAGCAGGAGAGACAAATCCATGTTTTTATGCCTTCTTTGGCATTTTCAGGTGGAGAAAAACACAATCCCGAAAGAGAAAGAAAAGGCTGCCGCGCCAACACTGAGGCTTCAAACTTGATGAAAACAGTGTCTCCCATAGTGGAGTAGGGGCTGCTTGTGGTTATTAGGCCTTTGCAAGCTCTCCGAAGTGTGTGCGCGGCAGGAGAGACAAATCAATGTTTTCGCGCCTTTTTTGCCATTTCCAGGTCGAAAAACACACAGGCCCCAAAAATAAAGAAATGGCTGTCCAGCCAAAACTGAGGCTTCAAACTTGATGAAAACAGTGTCTCCCATATTGGAGTAGGGGCTGCTTGTGGTTATTAGGCATTTGCAAGCTCTCCGAAGTGTGTGCGCGGCAGGAGAGACAAATCCATGTTTTCGCGCCTTTTTTGCGATTTCAAGGTCGAAAAACACATAGGCCCCAAAATGAAAGAAACGGCTGCCGCGCCAAAACTATGGCTTCAAACTTGATGAAAACAGTCTCTCCCATAATAACTCACGGGCTGCTTGTGTTTTTTAGGCCTTTGCAAGCTCTCCGAAGTGTGTGCGCGGCAGGAGAGACAAATCAATGTTTTCGCGCCTTTTTTGCCATTTCCAGGTCGAAAAACACACAGGCCCCAAAAATAAAGAAATGGCTGTCCAGCCAAAACTGAGGCTTCAAACTTGATGAAAACAGTGTCTCCCATATTGGAGTAGGGGCTGCTTGTGGTTATTAGGCATTTGCAAGCTCTCCGAAGTGTGTGCGCGGCAGGAGAGACAAATCCATGTTTTCGCGCCTTTTTTGCGATTTCAAGGTCGAAAAACACATAGGCCCCAAAATGAAAGAAACGGCTGCCGCGCCAAAACTATGGCTTCAAACTTGATGAAAACAGTCTCTCCCATAATAACTCACGGGCTGCTTGTGTTTTTTAGGCCTTTGCACGCTATCAGAAGTGTGTGCGCGGCAGGAGAGACAAATCCATGTTTTCGCGCCTTTTTTGCCATTTCCAGGTCGAAGAAAACAAAGGCCCCAAAAATAAAGAAACGGCTGTCCAGCCAAAACTGAGGCTTCAAACTTGATTAAAACAGTCTCTCAGACAATAACTCAAGGGCCGCTTGTGTTTTTTAGGCCTTCGCAAGCTATCGGAAGTGTGTGCGCGGCAGGAGAGACAAATCCATGTTTTCGCGCCTTTTTTACGATTTCAAGGTCGAAAAACACATAGGCCCCAAAATGAAAGAAACGGCTGCCGCGCCAAAACTATGGCTTCAAACTTGATGAAAACATTCTCTCCCACAATAACTCAAGGGCAGCTTGTGTTTTTTAGGCCTTCGCAAGCTATCGGAAGTGTGTGCGCGGCAGGAGAGACAAATCAATGTTTTCGCGCCTTTTTTGCCATTTCCAGGTCGAAAAACACACAGGCCCCAAAAATAAAGAAATGGCTGTCCAGCCAAAACTGAGGCTTCAAACTTGATGAAAACAGTGTCTCCTATATTGGAGTAGGGGCTGCTTGTGGTTATTAGGCATTTGCAAGCTCTCCGAAGTGTGTGCGCAGCAGGAGAGACAAATCCATGTTTTTATGCCTTCTTTGGCATTTTCAGGTGGAGAAAAACACAATCCCGAAAGAAAAAGAAAAGGCTGCCGCGCCAACACTGAGGCTTCAAACTTGATGAAAACAGTGTCTCCCATAGTGGAGTAGGGGCTGCTTGTGGTTATTAGGCCTTTGCAAGCTCTCCGAAGTGTGTGCGCGGCAGGAGAGACAAATCAATGTTTTCGCGCCTTTTTTGCCATTTCCAGGTCGAAAAACACACAGGCCCCAAAAATAAAGAAATGGCTGTCCAGCCAAAACTGAGGCTTCAAACTTGATGAAAACAGTGTCTCCCATATTGGAGTAGGGGCTGCTTGTGGTTATTAGGCATTTGCAAGCTCTCCGAAGTGTGTGCGCAGCAGGAGAGACAAATCCATGTTTTTATGCCTTCTTTGGCATTTTCAGGTGGAGAAAAACACAATCCCGAAAGAGAAAGAAAAGGCTGCCGCGCCAACACTGAGGCTTCAAACTTGATGAAAACAGTGTCTCCCATAATGGAGTAGGGGCTGCTTGTGGTTATTAGGCATTTGCAAGCTCTCCGAAGTGTGTGCGCAGCAGGAGAGACAAATCCATGTTTTTATGCCTTCTTTGGCATTTTCAGGTGGAGAAAAACACAATCCCGAAAGAGAAAGAAAAGGCTGCCGCGCCAACACTGAGGCTTCAAACTTGATGAAAACAGTGTCTCCCATAATGGAGTAGGGGCTGCTTGTGGTTATTAGGCATTTGCAAACTCTCCGAAGTGTGTGCGCAGCAGGAGAGACAAATCCATGTTTTTATGCCTTCTTTGGCATTTTCAGGTGGAGAAAAACACAATCCCGAAAGAGAAAGAAAAGGCTGCCGCGCCAACACTGAGGCTTCAAACTTGATGAAAACAGTGTCTCCCATAGTGGAGTAGGGGCTGCTTGTGGTTATTAGGCCTTTGCAAGCTCTCCGAAGTGTGTGCGCAGCAGGAGAGACAAATCCATGTTTTTATGCCTTCTTTGGCATTTTCAGGTGGAGAAAAACACAATCCCGAAAGAGAAAGAAAAGGCTGCCGCGCCAACACTGAGGCTTCAAACTTGATGAAAACAGTGTCTCCCATATTGGAGTAGGGGCTGCTTGTGGTTATTAGGCATTTGCAAGCTCTCCGAAGTGTGTGCGCAGCAGGAGAGACAAATCCATGTTTTTATGCCTTCTTTGGCATTTTCAGGTGGAGAAAAACACAATCCCGAAAGAGAAAGAAAAGGCTGCCGCGCCAACACTGAGGCTTCAAACTTGATGAAAACAGTGTCTCCCATAGTGGAGTAGGGGCTGCTTGTGGTTATTAGGCCTTTGCAAGCTCTCCGAAGTGTGTGCGCAGCAGGAAAGACAAATCCATGTTTTTATGCCTTCTTTGGCATTTTCAGGTGGAGAAAAACACAATCCCGAAAGAGAAAGAAAAGGCTGCCGCGCCAACACTGAGGCTTCAAACTTGATGAAAACAGTGTCTCCCATATTGGAGTAGGGGCTGCTTGTGGTTATTAGGCATTTGCAAGCTCTCCGAAGTGTGTGCGCAGCAGGAGAGACAAATCCATGTTTTTATGCCTTCTTTGGCATTTTCAGGTGGAGAAAAACACAATCCCGAAAGAGAAAGAAAAGGCTGCCGCGCCAACACTGAGGCTTCAAACTTGATGAAAACAGTGTCTCCCATAGTGGAGTAGGGGCTGCTTGTGGTTATTAGGCCTTTGCAAGCTCTCCGAAGTGTGTGCGCAGCAGGAGAGACAAATCCATGTTTTTATGCCTTCTTTGGCATTTTCAGGTGGAGAAAAACACAATCCCGAAAGAGAAAGAAAAGGCTGCCGCGCCAACACTGAGGCTTCAAACTTGATGAAAACAGTGTCTCCCATATTGGAGTAGGGGCTGCTTGTGGTTATTAGGCATTTGCAAGCTCTCCGAAGTGTGTGCGCAGCAGGAGAGACAAATCCATGTTTTTATGCCTTCTTTGGCATTTTCAGGTGGAGAAAAACACAATCCCGAAAGAGAAAGAAAAGGCTGCCGCGCCAACACTGAGGCTTCAAACTTGATGAAAACAGTGTCTCCCATAGTGGAGTAGGGGCTGCTTGTGGTTATTAGGCCTTTGCAAGCTCTCCGAAGTGTGTGCGCGGCAGGAGAGACAAATCAATGTTTTCGCGCCTTTTTTGCCATTTCCAGGTCGAAAAACACACAGGCCCCAAAAATAAAGAAATGGCTGTCCAGCCAAAACTGAGGCTTCAAACTTGATGAAAACAGTGTCTCCCATATTGGAGTAGGGGCTGCTTGTGGTTATTAGGCATTTGCAAGCTCTCCGAAGTGTGTGCGCGGCAGGAGAGACAAATCCATGTTTTCGCGCCTTTTTTGCGATTTCAAGGTCGAAAAACACATAGGCCCCAAAATGAAAGAAACGGCTGCCGCGCCAAAACTATGGCTTCAAACTTGATGAAAACAGTCTCTCCCATAATAACTCACGGGCTGCTTGTGTTTTTTAGGCCTTTGCAAGCTCTCCGAAGTGTGTGCGCGGCAGGAGAGACAAATCAATGTTTTCGCGCCTTTTTTGCCATTTCCAGGTCGAAAAACACACAGGCCCCAAAAATAAAGAAATGGCTGTCCAGCCAAAACTGAGGCTTCAAACTTGATGAAAACAGTGTCTCCCATATTGGAGTAGGGGCTGCTTGTGGTTATTAGGCATTTGCAAGCTCTCCGAAGTGTGTGCGCGGCAGGAGAGACAAATCCATGTTTTCGCGCCTTTTTTGCGATTTCAAGGTCGAAAAACACATAGGCCCCAAAATGAAAGAAACGGCTGCCGCGCCAAAACTATGGCTTCAAACTTGATGAAAACAGTCTCTCCCATAATAACTCACGGGCTGCTTGTGTTTTTTAGGCCTTTGCACGCTATCAGAAGTGTGTGCGCGGCAGGAGAGACAAATCCATGTTTTCGCGGCTTTTTTGCCATTTCCAGGTCGAAGAAAACAAAGGCCCCAAAAATAAAGAAACGGCTGTCCAGCCAAAACTGAGGCTTCAAACTTGATTAAAACAGTCTCTCAGACAATAACTCAAGGGCCGCTTGTGTTTTTTAGGCCTTCGCAAGCTATCGGAAGTGTGTGCGCGGCAGGAGAGACAAATCCATGTTTTCGCGCCTTTTTTACGATTTCAAGGTCGAAAAACACATAGGCCCCAAAATGAAAGAAACGGCTGCCGCGCCAAAACTATGGCTTCAAACTTGATGAAAACATTCTCTCCCACAATAACTCAAGGGCAGCTTGTGTTTTTTAGGCCTTCGCAAGCTATCGGAAGTGTGTGCGCGGCAGGAGAGACAAATCAATGTTTTCGCGCCTTTTTTGCCATTTCCAGGTCGAAAAACACACAGGCCCCAAAAATAAAGAAATGGCTGTCCAGCCAAAACTGAGGCTTCAAACTTGATGAAAACAGTGTCTCCTATATTGGAGTAGGGGCTGCTTGTGGTTATTAGGCATTTGCAAGCTCTCCGAAGTGTGTGCGCAGCAGGAGAGACAAATCCATGTTTTTATGCCTTCTTTGGCATTTTCAGGTGGAGAAAAACACAATCCCGAAAGAAAAAGAAAAGGCTGCCGCGCCAACACTGAGGCTTCAAACTTGATGAAAACAGTGTCTCCCATAGTGGAGTAGGGGCTGCTTGTGGTTATTAGGCCTTTGCAAGCTCTCCGAAGTGTGTGCGCGGCAGGAGAGACAAATCAATGTTTTCGCGCCTTTTTTGCCATTTCCAGGTCGAAAAACACACAGGCCCCAAAAATAAAGAAATGGCTGTCCAGCCAAAACTGAGGCTTCAAACTTGATGAAAACAGTGTCTCCTATATTGGAGTAGGGGCTGCTTGTGGTTATTAGGCATTTGCAAGCTGTCCGAAGTGTGTGCGCAGCAGGAGAGACAAATCCATGTTTTTATGCCTTCTTTGGCATTTTCAGGTGGAGAAAAACACAATCCCGAAAGAAAAAGAAAAGGCTGCCGCGCCAACACTGAGGCTTCAAACTTGATGAAAACAGTGTCTCCCATAGTGGAGTAGGGGCTGCTTGTGGTTATTAGGCCTTTGCAAGCTCTCCGAAGTGTGTGCGCGGCAGGAGAGACAAATCAATGTTTTCGCGCCTTTTTTGCCATTTCCAGGTCGAAAAACACACAGGCCCCAAAAATAAAGAAATGGCTGTCCAGCCAAAACTGAGGCTTCAAACTTGATGAAAACAGTGTCTCCCATATTGGAGTAGGGGCTGCTTGTGGTTATTAGGCATTTGCAAGCTCTCCGAAGTGTGTGCGCAGCAGGAGAGACAAATCCATGTTTTTATGCCTTCTTTGGCATTTTCAGGTGGAGAAAAACACAATCCCGAAAGAGAAAGAAAAGGCTGCCGCGCCAACACTGAGGCTTCAAACTTGATGAAAACAGTGTCTCCCATAATGGAGTAGGGGCTGCTTGTGGTTATTAGGCATTTGCAAGCTCTCCGAAGTGTGTGCGCAGCAGGAGAGACAAATCCATGTTTTTATGCCTTCTTTGGCATTTTCAGGTGGAGAAAAACACAATCCCGAAAGAGAAAGAAAAGGCTGCCGCGCCAACACTGAGGCTTCAAACTTGATGAAAACAGTGTCTCCCATAGTGGAGTAGGGGCTGCTTGTGGTTATTAGGCATTTGCAAGCTCTCCGAAGTGTGTGCGCAGCAGGAGAGACAAATCCATGTTTTTATGCCTTCTTTGGCATTTTCAGGTGGAGAAAAACACAATCCCGAAAGAGAAAGAAAAGGCTGCCGCGCCAACACTGAGGCTTCAAACTTGATGAAAACAGTGTCTCCCATAGTGGAGTAGGGGCTGCTTGTGGTTATTAGGCCTTTGCAAGCTCTCCGAAGTGTGTGCGCAGCAGGAGAGACAAATCCATGTTTTTATGCCTTCTTTGGCATTTTCAGGTGGAGAAAAACACAATCCCGAAAGAGAAAGAAAAGGCTGCCGCGCCAACACTGAGGCTTCAAACTTGATGAAAACAGTGTCTCCCATATTGGAGTAGGGGCTGCTTGTGGTTATTAGGCATTTGCAAGCTCTCCGAAGTGTGTGCGCAGCAGGAGAGACAAATCCATGTTTTTATGCCTTCTTTGGCATTTTCAGGTGGAGAAAAACACAATCCCGAAAGAGAAAGAAAAGGCTGCCGCGCCAACACTGAGGCTTCAAACTTGATGAAAACAGTGTCTCCCATAGTGGAGTAGGGGCTGCTTGTGGTTATTAGGCCTTTGCAAGCTCTCCGAAGTGTGTGCGCGGCAGGAGAGACAAATCAATATTTTCGCGCCTTTTTTGCCATTTCCAGGTCGAAAAACACACAGGCCCCAAAAATAAAGAAATGGCTGTCCAGCCAAAACTGAGGCTTCAAACTTGATGAAAACAGTGTCTCCCATATTGGAGTAGGGGCTGCTTGTGGTTATTAGGCATTTGCAAGCTCTCCGAAGTGTGTGCGCGGCAGGAGAGACAAATCCATGTTTTCGCGCCTTTTTTGCGATTTCAAGGTCGAAAAACACATAGGCCCCAAAATGAAAGAAACGGCTGCCGCGCCAAAACTATGGCTTCAAACTTGATGAAAACAGTCTCTCCCATAATAACTCACGGGCTGCTTGTGTTTTTTAGGCCTTTGCAAGCTCTCCGAAGTGTGTGCGCGGCAGGAGAGACAAATCAATGTTTTCGCGCCTTTTTTGCCATTTCCAGGTCGAAAAACACACAGGCCCCAAAAATAAAGAAATGGCTGTCCAGCCAAAACTGAGGCTTCAAACTTGATGAAAACAGTGTCTCCCATATTGGAGTAGGGGCTGCTTGTGGTTATTAGGCATTTGCAAGCTCTCCGAAGTGTGTGCGCGGCAGGAGAGACAAATCCATGTTTTCGCGCCTTTTTTGCGATTTCAAGGTCGAAAAACACATAGGCCCCAAAATGAAAGAAACGGCTGCCGCGCCAAAACTATGGCTTCAAACTTGATGAAAACAGTCTCTCCCATAATAACTCACGGGCTGCTTGTGTTTTTTAGGCCTTTGCACGCTATCAGAAGTGTGTGCGCGGCAGGAGAGACAAATCCATGTTTTCGCGCCTTTTTTGCCATTTCCAGGTCGAAGAAAACAAAGGCCCCAAAAATAAAGAAACGGCTGTCCAGCCAAAACTGAGGCTTCAAACTTGATTAAAACAGTCTCTCAGACAATAACTCAAGGGCCGCTTGTGTTTTTTAGGCCTTCGCAAGCTATCGGAAGTGTGTGCGCGGCAGGAGAGACAAATCCATGTTTTCGCGCCTTTTTTACGATTTCAAGGTCGAAAAACACATAGGCCCCAAAATGAAAGAAACGGCTGCCGCGCCAAAACTATGGCTTCAAACTTGATGAAAACATTCTCTCCCACAATAACTCAAGGGCAGCTTGTGTTTTTTAGGCCTTCGCAAGCTATCGGAAGTGTGTGCGCGGCAGGAGAGACAAATCAATGTTTTCGCGCCTTTTTTGCCATTTCCAGGTCGAAAAACACACAGGCCCCAAAAATAAAGAAATGGCTGTCCAGCCAAAACTGAGGCTTCAAACTTGATGAAAACAGTGTCTCCTATATTGGAGTAGGGGCTGCTTGTGGTTATTAGGCATTTGCAAGCTCTCCGAAGTGTGTGCGCAGCAGGAGAGACAAATCCATGTTTTTATGCCTTCTTTGGCATTTTCAGGTGGAGAAAAACACAATCCCGAAAGAAAAAGAAAAGGCTGCCGCGCCAACACTGAGGCTTCAAACTTGATGAAAACAGTGTCTCCCATAGTGGAGTAGGGGCTGCTTGTGGTTATTAGGCCTTTGCAAGCTCTCCGAAGTGTGTGCGCGGCAGGAGAGACAAATCAATGTTTTCGCGCCTTTTTTGCCATTTCCAGGTCGAAAAACACACAGGCCCCAAAAATAAAGAAATGGCTGTCCAGCCAAAACTGAGGCTTCAAACTTGATGAAAACAGTGTCTCCCATATTGGAGTAGGGGCTGCTTGTGGTTATTAGGCATTTGCAAGCTCTCCGAAGTGTGTGCGCAGCAGGAGAGACAAATCCATGTTTTTATGCCTTCTTTGGCATTTTCAGGTGGAGAAAAACACAATCCCGAAAGAGAAAGAAAAGGCTGCCGCGCCAACACTGAGGCTTCAAACTTGATGAAAACAGTGTCTCCCATAATGGAGTAGGGGCTGCTTGTGGTTATTAGGCATTTGCAAGCTCTCCGAAGTGTGTGCGCAGCAGGAGAGACAAATCCATGTTTTTATGCCTTCTTTGGCATTTTCAGGTGGAGAAAAACACAATCCCGAAAGAGAAAGAAAAGGCTGCCGCGCCAACACTGAGGCTTCAAACTTGATGAAAACAGTGTCTCCCATAGTGGAGTAGGGGCTGCTTGTGGTTATTAGGCCTTTGCAAGCTCTCCGAAGTGTGTGCGCAGCAGGAGAGACAAATCCATGTTTTTATGCCTTCTTTGGCATTTTCAGGTGGAGAAAAACACAATCCCGAAAGAGAAAGAAAAGGCTGCCGCGCCAACACTGAGGCTTCAAACTTGATGAAAACAGTGTCTCCCATATTGGAGTAGGGGCTGCTTGTGGTTATTAGGCATTTGCAAGCTCTCCGAAGTGTGTGCGCAGCAGGAGAGACAAATCCATGTTTTTATGCCTTCTTTGGCATTTTCAGGTGGAGAAAAACACAATCCCGAAAGAGAAAGAAAAGGCTGCCGCGCCAACACTGAGGCTTCAAACTTGATGAAAACAGTGTCTCCCATAGTGGAGTAGGGGCTGCTTGTGGTTATTAGGCCTTTGCAAGCTCTCCGAAGTGTGTGCGCAGCAGGAAAGACAAATCCATGTTTTTATGCCTTCTTTGGCATTTTCAGGTGGAGAAAAACACAATCCCGAAAGAGAAAGAAAAGGCTGCCGCGCCAACACTGAGGCTTCAAACTTGATGAAAACAGTGTCTCCCATATTGGAGTAGGGGCTGCTTGTGGTTATTAGGCATTTGCAAGCTCTCCGAAGTGTGTGCGCAGCAGGAGAGACAAATCCATGTTTTTATGCCTTCTTTGGCATTTTCAGGTGGAGAAAAACACAATCCCGAAAGAGAAAGAAAAGGCTGCCGCGCCAACACTGAGGCTTCAAACTTGATGAAAACAGTGTCTCCCATAGTGGAGTAGGGGCTGCTTGTGGTTATTAGGCCTTTGCAAGCTCTCCGAAGTGTGTGCGCAGCAGGAGAGACAAATCCATGTTTTTATGCCTTCTTTGGCATTTTCAGGTGGAGAAAAACACAATCCCGAAAGAGAAAGAAAAGGCTGCCGCGCCAACACTGAGGCTTCAAACTTGATGAAAACAGTGTCTCCCATATTGGAGTAGGGGCTGCTTGTGGTTATTAGGCATTTGCAAGCTCTCCGAAGTGTGTGCGCAGCAGGAGAGACAAATCCATGTTTTTATGCCTTCTTTGGCATTTTCAGGTGGAGAAAAACACAATCCCGAAAGAGAAAGAAAAGGCTGCCGCGCCAACACTGAGGCTTCAAACTTGATGAAAACAGTGTCTCCCATAGTGGAGTAGGGGCTGCTTGTGGTTATTAGGCCTTTGCAAGCTCTCCGAAGTGTGTGCGCGGCAGGAGAGACAAATCAATGTTTTCGCGCCTTTTTTGCCATTTCCAGGTCGAAAAACACACAGGCCCCAAAAATAAAGAAATGGCTGTCCAGCCAAAACTGAGGCTTCAAACTTGATGAAAACAGTGTCTCCCATATTGGAGTAGGGGCTGCTTGTGGTTATTAGGCATTTGCAAGCTCTCCGAAGTGTGTGCGCGGCAGGAGAGACAAATCCATGTTTTCGCGCCTTTTTTGCGATTTCAAGGTCGAAAAACACATAGGCCCCAAAATGAAAGAAACGGCTGCCGCGCCAAAACTATGGCTTCAAACTTGATGAAAACAGTCTCTCCCATAATAACTCACGGGCTGCTTGTGTTTTTTAGGCCTTTGCAAGCTCTCCGAAGTGTGTGCGCGGCAGGAGAGACAAATCAATGTTTTCGCGCCTTTTTTGCCATTTCCAGGTCGAAAAACACACAGGCCCCAAAAATAAAGAAATGGCTGTCCAGCCAAAACTGAGGCTTCAAACTTGATGAAAACAGTGTCTCCCATATTGGAGTAGGGGCTGCTTGTGGTTATTAGGCATTTGCAAGCTCTCCGAAGTGTGTGCGCGGCAGGAGAGACAAATCCATGTTTTCGCGCCTTTTTTGCGATTTCAAGGTCGAAAAACACATAGGCCCCAAAATGAAAGAAACGGCTGCCGCGCCAAAACTATGGCTTCAAACTTGATGAAAACAGTCTCTCCCATAATAACTCACGGGCTGCTTGTGTTTTTTAGGCCTTTGCACGCTATCAGAAGTGTGTGCGCGGCAGGAGAGACAAATCCATGTTTTCGCGCCTTTTTTGCCATTTCCAGGTCGAAGAAAACAAAGGCCCCAAAAATAAAGAAACGGCTGTCCAGCCAAAACTGAGGCTTCAAACTTGATTAAAACAGTCTCTCAGACAATAACTCAAGGGCCGCTTGTGTTTTTTAGGCCTTCGCAAGCTATCGGAAGTGTGTGCGCGGCAGGAGAGACAAATCCATGTTTTCGCGCCTTTTTTACGATTTCAAGGTCGAAAAACACATAGGCCCCAAAATGAAAGAAACGGCTGCCGCGCCAAAACTATGGCTTCAAACTTGATGAAAACATTCTCTCCCACAATAACTCAAGGGCAGCTTGTGTTTTTTAGGCCTTCGCAAGCTATCGGAAGTGTGTGCGCGGCAGGAGAGACAAATCAATGTTTTCGCGCCTTTTTTGCCATTTCCAGGTCGAAAAACACACAGGCCCCAAAAATAAAGAAATGGCTGTCCAGCCAAAACTGAGGCTTCAAACTTGATGAAAACAGTGTCTCCTATATTGGAGTAGGGGCTGCTTGTGGTTATTAGGCATTTGCAAGCTCTCCGAAGTGTGTGCGCAGCAGGAGAGACAAATCCATGTTTTTATGCCTTCTTTGGCATTTTCAGGTGGAGAAAAACACAATCCCGAAAGAAAAAGAAAAGGCTGCCGCGCCAACACTGAGGCTTCAAACTTGATGAAAACAGTGTCTCCCATAGTGGAGTAGGGGCTGCTTGTGGTTATTAGGCCTTTGCAAGCTCTCCGAAGTGTGTGCGCGGCAGGAGAGACAAATCAATGTTTTCGCGCCTTTTTTGCCATTTCCAGGTCGAAAAACACACAGGCCCCAAAAATAAAGAAATGGCTGTCCAGCCAAAACTGAGGCTTCAAACTTGATGAAAACAGTGTCTCCCATATTGGAGTAGGGGCTGCTTGTGGTTATTAGGCATTTGCAAGCTCTCCGAAGTGTGTGCGCAGCAGGAGAGACAAATCCATGTTTTTATGCCTTCTTTGGCATTTTCAGGTGGAGAAAAACACAATCCCGAAAGAGAAAGAAAAGGCTGCCGCGCCAACACTGAGGCTTCAAACTTGATGAAAACAGTGTCTCCCATAATGGAGTAGGGGCTGCTTGTGGTTATTAGGCCTTTGCAAGCTCTCCGAAGTGTGTGCGCAGCAGGAGAGACAAATCCATGTTTTTATGCCTTCTTTGGCATTTTCAGGTGGAGAAAAACACAATCCCGAAAGAGAAAGAAAAGGCTGCCGCGCCAACACTGAGGCTTCAAACTTGATGAAAACAGTGTCTCCCATATTGGAGTAGGGGCTGCTTGTGGTTATTAGGCATTTGCAAGCTCTCCGAAGTGTGTGCGCAGCAGGAGAGACAAATCCATGTTTTTATGCCTTCTTTGGCATTTTCAGGTGGAGAAAAACACAATCCCGAAAGAGAAAGAAAAGGCTGCCGCGCCAACACTGAGGCTTCAAACTTGATGAAAACAGTGTCTCCCATAGTGGAGTAGGGGCTGCTTGTGGTTATTAGGCCTTTGCAAGCTCTCCGAAGTGTGTGCGCAGCAGGAGAGACAAATCCATGTTTTTATGCCTTCTTTGGCATTTTCAGGTGGAGAAAAACACAATCCCGAAAGAGAAAGAAAAGGCTGCCGCGCCAACACTGAGGCTTCAAACTTGATGAAAACAGTGTCTCCCATATTGGAGTAGGGGCTGCTTGTGGTTATTAGGCATTTGCAAGCTCTCCGAAGTGTGTGCGCAGCAGGAGAGACAAATCCATGTTTTTATGCCTTCTTTGGCATTTTCAGGTGGAGAAAAACACAATCCCGAAAGAGAAAGAAAAGGCTGCCGCGCCAACACTGAGGCTTCAAACTTGATGAAAACAGTGTCTCCCATAGTGGAGTAGGGGCTGCTTGTGGTTATTAGGCCTTTGCAAGCTCTCCGAAGTGTGTGCGCAGCAGGAGAGACAAATCCATGTTTTTATGCCTTCTTTGGCATTTTCAGGTGGAGAAAAACACAATCCCGAAAGAGAAAGAAAAGGCTGCCGCGCCAACACTGAGGCTTCAAACTTGATGAAAACAGTGTCTCCCATAGTGGAGTAGGGGCTGCTTGTGGTTATTAGGCCTTTGCAAGCTCTCCGAAGTGTGTGCGCGGCAGGAGAGACAAATCAATGTTTTCGCGCCTTTTTTGCCATTTCCAGGTCGAAAAACACACAGGCCCCAAAAATAAAGAAATGGCTGTCCAGCCAAAACTGAGGCTTCAAACTTGATGAAAACAGTGTCTCCCATATTGGAGTAGGGGCTGCTTGTGGTTATTAGGCATTTGCAAGCTCTCCGAAGTGTGTGCGCGGCAGGAGAGACAAATCCATGTTTTCGCGCCTTTTTTGCGATTTCAAGGTCGAAAAACACATAGGCCCCAAAATGAAAGAAACGGCTGCCGCGCCAAAACTATGGCTTCAAACTTGATGAAAACAGTCTCTCCCATAATAACTCACGGGCTGCTTGTGTTTTTTAGGCCTTTGCAAGCTCTCCGAAGTGTGTGCGCGGCAGGAGAGACAAATCAATGTTTTCGCGCCTTTTTTGCCATTTCCAGGTCGAAAAACACACAGGCCCCAAAAATAAAGAAATGGCTGTCCAGCCAAAACTGAGGCTTCAAACTTGATGAAAACAGTGTCTCCCATATTGGAGTAGGGGCTGCTTGTGGTTATTAGGCATTTGCAAGCTCTCCGAAGTGTGTGCGCGGCAGGAGAGACAAATCCATGTTTTCGCGCCTTTTTTGCGATTTCAAGGTCGAAAAACACATAGGCCCCAAAATGAAAGAAACGGCTGCCGCGCCAAAACTATGGCTTCAAACTTGATGAAAACAGTCTCTCCCATAATAACTCACGGGCTGCTTGTGTTTTTTAGGCCTTTGCACGCTATCAGAAGTGTGTGCGCGGCAGGAGAGACAAATCCATGTTTTCGCGCCTTTTTTGCCATTTCCAGGTCGAAGAAAACAAAGGCCCCAAAAATAAAGAAACGGCTGTCCAGCCAAAACTGAGGCTTCAAACTTGATTAAAACAGTCTCTCAGACAATAACTCAAGGGCCGCTTGTGTTTTTTAGGCCTTCGCAAGCTATCGGAAGTGTGTGCGCGGCAGGAGAGACAAATCCATGTTTTCGCGCCTTTTTTACGATTTCAAGGTCGAAAAACACATAGGCCCCAAAATGAAAGAAACGGCTGCCGCGCCAAAACTATGGCTTCAAACTTGATGAAAACATTCTCTCCCACAATAACTCAAGGGCAGCTTGTGTTTTTTAGGCCTTCGCAAGCTATCGGAAGTGTGTGCGCGGCAGGAGAGACAAATCAATGTTTTCGCGCCTTTTTTGCCATTTCCAGGTCGAAAAACACACAGGCCCCAAAAATAAAGAAATGGCTGTCCAGCCAAAACTGAGGCTTCAAACTTGATGAAAACAGTGTCTCCTATATTGGAGTAGGGGCTGCTTGTGGTTATTAGGCATTTGCAAGCTCTCCGAAGTGTGTGCGCGGCAGGAGAGACAAATCAATGTTTTCACGCCTTTTTTGCCATTTCCAGGTCGAAAAACACACAGGCCCCAAAAATAAAGAAATGGCTGTCCAGCCAAAACTGAGGCTTCAAACTTGATGAAAACAGTGTCTCCCATATTGGAGTAGGGGCTGCTTGTGGTTATTAGGCATTTGCAAGCTCTCCGAAGTGTGTGCGCAGCAGGAGAGACAAATCCATGTTTTTATGCCTTCTTTGGCATTTTCAGGTGGAGAAAAACACAATCCCGAAAGAGAAAGAAAAGGCTGCCGCGCCAACACTGAGGCTTCAAACTTGATGAAAACAGTGTCTCCCATAATGGAGTAGGGGCTGCTTGTGGTTATTAGGCATTTGCAAGCTCTCCGAAGTGTGTGCGCAGCAGGAGAGACAAATCCATGTTTTTATGCCTTCTTTGGCATTTTCAGGTGGAGAAAAACACAATCCCGAAAGAGAAAGAAAAGGCTGCCGCGCCAACACTGAGGCTTCAAACTTGATGAAAACAGTGTCTCCCATAGTGGAGTAGGGGCTGCTTGTGGTTATTAGGCCTTTGCAAGCTCTCCGAAGTGTGTGCGCAGCAGGAGAGACAAATCCATGTTTTTATGCCTTCTTTGGCATTTTCAGGTGGAGAAAAACACAATCCCGAAAGAGAAAGAAAAGGCTGCCGCGCCAACACTGAGGCTTCAAACTTGATGAAAACAGTGTCTCCCATATTGGAGTAGGGGCTGCTTGTGGTTATTAGGCATTTGCAAGCTCTCCGAAGTGTGTGCGCAGCAGGAGAGACAAATCCATGTTTTTATGCCTTCTTTGGCATTTTCAGGTGGAGAAAAACACAATCCCGAAAGAGAAAGAAAAGGCTGCCGCGCCAACACTGAGGCTTCAAACTTGATGAAAACAGTGTCTCCCATAGTGGAGTAGGGGCTGCTTGTGGTTATTAGGCCTTTGCAAGCTCTCCGAAGTGTGTGCGCAGCAGGAGAGACAAATCCATGTTTTTATGCCTTCTTTGGCATTTTCAGGTGGAGAAAAACACAATCCCGAAAGAGAAAGAAAAGGCTGCCGCGCCAACACTGAGGCTTCAAACTTGATGAAAACAGTGTCTCCCATATTGGAGTAGGGGCTGCTTGTGGTTATTAGGCATTTGCAAGCTCTCCGAAGTGTGTGCGCAGCAGGAGAGACAAATCCATGTTTTTATGCCTTCTTTGGCATTTTCAGGTGGAGAAAAACACAATCCCGAAAGAGAAAGAAAAGGCTGCCGCGCCAACACTGAGGCTTCAAACTTGATGAAAACAGTGTCTCCCATAGTGGAGTAGGGGCTGCTTGTGGTTATTAGGCCTTTGCAAGCTCTCCGAAGTGTGTGCGCGGCAGGAGAGACAAATCAATGTTTTCGCGCCTTTTTTGCCATTTCCAGGTCGAAAAACACACAGGCCCCAAAAATAAAGAAATGGCTGTCCAGCCAAAACTGAGGCTTCAAACTTGATGAAAACAGTGTCTCCCATATTGGAGTAGGGGCTGCTTGTGGTTATTAGGCATTTGCAAGCTCTCCGAAGTGTGTGCGCGGCAGGAGAGACAAATCCATGTTTTCGCGCCTTTTTTGCGATTTCAAGGTCGAAAAACACATAGGCCCCAAAATGAAAGAAACGGCTGCCGCGCCAAAACTATGGCTTCAAACTTGATGAAAACAGTCTCTCCCATAATAACTCACGGGCTGCTTGTGTTTTTTAGGCCTTTGCAAGCTCTCCGAAGTGTGTGCGCGGCAGGAGAGACAAATCAATGTTTTCGCGCCTTTTTTGCCATTTCCAGGTCGAAAAACACACAGGCCCCAAAAATAAAGAAATGGCTGTCCAGCCAAAACTGAGGCTTCAAACTTGATGAAAACAGTGTCTCCCATATTGGAGTAGGGGCTGCTTGTGGTTATTAGGCATTTGCAAGCTCTCCGAAGTGTGTGCGCGGCAGGAGAGACAAATCCATGTTTTCGCGCCTTTTTTGCGATTTCAAGGTCGAAAAACACATAGGCCCCAAAATGAAAGAAACGGCTGCCGCGCCAAAACTATGGCTTCAAACTTGATGAAAACAGTCTCTCCCATAATAACTCACGGGCTGCTTGTGTTTTTTAGGCCTTTGCACGCTATCAGAAGTGTGTGCGCGGCAGGAGAGACAAATCCATGTTTTCGCGCCTTTTTTGCCATTTCCAGGTCGAAGAAAACAAAGGCCCCAAAAATAAAGAAACGGCTGTCCAGCGAAAACTGAGGCTTCAAACTTGATTAAAACAGTCTCTCAGACAATAACTCAAGGGCCGCTTGTGTTTTTTAGGCCTTCGCAAGCTATCGGAAGTGTGTGCGCGGCAGGAGAGACAAATCCATGTTTTCGCGCCTTTTTTACGATTTCAAGGTCGAAAAACACATAGGCCCCAAAATGAAAGAAACGGCTGCCGCGCCAAAACTATGGCTTCAAACTTGATGAAAACATTCTCTCCCACAATAACTCAAGGGCAGCTTGTGTTTTTTAGGCCTTCGCAAGCTATCGGAAGTGTGTGCGCGGCAGGAGAGACAAATCAATGTTTTCGCGCCTTTTTTGCCATTTCCAGGTCGAAAAACACACAGGCCCCAAAAATAAAGAAATGGCTGTCCAGCCAAAACTGAGGCTTCAAACTTGATGAAAACAGTGTCTCCTATATTGGAGTAGGGGCTGCTTGTGGTTATTAGGCATTTGCAAGCTCTCCGAAGTGTGTGCGCAGCAGGAGAGACAAATCCATGTTTTTATGCCTTCTTTGGCATTTTCAGGTGGAGAAAAACACAATCCCGAAAGAAAAAGAAAAGGCTGCCGCGCCAACACTGAGGCTTCAAACTTGATGAAAACAGTGTCTCCCATAGTGGAGTAGGGGCTGCTTGTGGTTATTAGGCCTTTGCAAGCTCTCCGAAGTGTGTGCGCGGCAGGAGAGACAAATCAATGTTTTCGCGCCTTTTTTGCCATTTCCAGGTCGAAAAACACACAGGCCCCAAAAATAAAGAAATGGCTGTCCAGCCAAAACTGAGGCTTCAAACTTGATGAAAACAGTGTCTCCCATATTGGAGTAGGGGCTGCTTGTGGTTATTAGGCATTTGCAAGCTCTCCGAAGTGTGTGCGCAGCAGGAGAGACAAATCCATGTTTTTATGCCTTCTTTGGCATTTTCAGGTGGAGAAAAACACAATCCCGAAAGAGAAAGAAAAGGCTGCCGCGCCAACACTGAGGCTTCAAACTTGATGAAAACAGTGTCTCCCATAATGGAGTAGGGGCTGCTTGTGGTTATTAGGCATTTGCAAGCTCTCCGAAGTGTGTGCGCAGCAGGAGAGACAAATCCATGTTTTTATGCCTTCTTTGGCATTTTCAGGTGGAGAAAAACACAATCCCGAAAGAGAAAGAAAAGGCTGCCGCGCCAACACTGAGGCTTCAAACTTGATGAAAACAGTGTCTCCCATAGTGGAGTAGGGGCTGCTTGTGGTTATTAGGCCTTTGCAAGCTCTCCGAAGTGTGTGCGCAGCAGGAGAGACAAATCCATGTTTTTATGCCTTCTTTGGCATTTTCAGGTGGAGAAAAACACAATCCCGAAAGAGAAAGAAAAGGCTGCCGCGCCAACACTGAGGCTTCAAACTTGATGAAAACAGTGTCTCCCATATTGGAGTAGGGGCTGCTTGTGGTTATTAGGCATTTGCAAGCTCTCCGAAGTGTGTGCGCAGCAGGAGAGACAAATCCATGTTTTTATGCCTTCTTTGGCATTTTCAGGTGGAGAAAAACACAATCCCGAAAGAGAAAGAAAAGGCTGCCGCGCCAACACTGAGGCTTCAAACTTGATGAAAACAGTGTCTCCCATAGTGGAGTAGGGGCTGCTTGTGGTTATTAGGCCTTTGCAAGCTCTCCGAAGTGTGTGCGCAGCAGGAGAGACAAATCCATGTTTTTATGCCTTCTTTGGCATTTTCAGGTGGAGAAAAACACAATCCCGAAAGAGAAAGAAAAGGCTGCCGCGCCAACACTGAGGCTTCAAACTTGATGAAAACAGTGTCTCCCATATTGGAGTAGGGGCTGCTTGTGGTTATTAGGCATTTGCAAGCTCTCCGAAGTGTGTGCGCAGCAGGAGAGACAAATCCATGTTTTTATGCCTTCTTTGGCATTTTCAGGTGGAGAAAAACACAATCCCGAAAGAGAAAGAAAAGGCTGCCGCGCCAACACTGAGGCTTCAAACTTGATGAAAACAGTGTCTCCCATAGTGGAGTAGGGGCTGCTTGTGGTTATTAGGCCTTTGCAAGCTCTCCGAAGTGTGTGCGCGGCAGGAGAGACAAATCAATGTTTTCGCGCCTTTTTTGCCATTTCCAGGTCGAAAAACACACAGGCCCCAAAAATAAAGAAATGGCTGTCCAGCCAAAACTGAGGCTTCAAACTTGATGAAAACAGTGTCTCCCATATTGGAGTAGGGGCTGCTTGTGGTTATTAGGCATTTGCAAGCTCTCCGAAGTGTGTGCGCGGCAGGAGAGACAAATCCATGTTTTCGCGCCTTTTTTGCGATTTCAAGGTCGAAAAACACATAGGCCCCAAAATGAAAGAAACGGCTGCCGCGCCAAAACTATGGCTTCAAACTTGATGAAAACAGTCTCTCCCATAATAACTCACGGGCTGCTTGTGTTTTTTAGGCCTTTGCAAGCTCTCCGAAGTGTGTGCGCGGCAGGAGAGACAAATCAATGTTTTCGCGCCTTTTTTGCCATTTCCAGGTCGAAAAACACACAGGCCCCAAAAATAAAGAAATGGCTGTCCAGCCAAAACTGAGGCTTCAAACTTGATGAAAACAGTGTCTCCCATATTGGAGTAGGGGCTGCTTGTGGTTATTAGGCATTTGCAAGCTCTCCGAAGTGTGTGCGCGGCAGGAGAGACAAATCCATGTTTTCGCGCCTTTTTTGCGATTTCAAGGTCGAAAAACACATAGGCCCCAAAATGAAAGAAACGGCTGCCGCGCCAAAACTATGGCTTCAAACTTGATGAAAACAGTCTCTCCCATAATAACTCACGGGCTGCTTGTGTTTTTTAGGCCTTTGCACGCTATCAGAAGTGTGTGCGCGGCAGGAGAGACAAATCCATGTTTTCGCGGCTTTTTTGCCATTTCCAGGTCGAAGAAAACAAAGGCCCCAAAAATAAAGAAACGGCTGTCCAGCCAAAACTGAGGCTTCAAACTTGATTAAAACAGTCTCTCAGACAATAACTCAAGGGCCGCTTGTGTTTTTTAGGCCTTCGCAAGCTATCGGAAGTGTGTGCGCGGCAGGAGAGACAAATCCATGTTTTCGCGCCTTTTTTACGATTTCAAGGTCGAAAAACACATAGGCCCCAAAATGAAAGAAACGGCTGCCGCGCCAAAACTATGGCTTCAAACTTGATGAAAACATTCTCTCCCACAATAACTCAAGGGCAGCTTGTGTTTTTTAGGCCTTCGCAAGCTATCGGAAGTGTGTGCGCGGCAGGAGAGACAAATCAATGTTTTCGCGCCTTTTTTGCCATTTCCAGGTCGAAAAACACACAGGCCCCAAAAATAAAGAAATGGCTGTCCAGCCAAAACTGAGGCTTCAAACTTGATGAAAACAGTGTCTCCTATATTGGAGTAGGGGCTGCTTGTGGTTATTAGGCATTTGCAAGCTCTCCGAAGTGTGTGCGCAGCAGGAGAGACAAATCCATGTTTTTATGCCTTCTTTGGCATTTTCAGGTGGAGAAAAACACAATCCCGAAAGAAAAAGAAAAGGCTGCCGCGCCAACACTGAGGCTTCAAACTTGATGAAAACAGTGTCTCCCATAGTGGAGTAGGGGCTGCTTGTGGTTATTAGGCCTTTGCAAGCTCTCCGAAGTGTGTGCGCGGCAGGAGAGACAAATCAATGTTTTCGCGCCTTTTTTGCCATTTCCAGGTCGAAAAACACACAGGCCCCAAAAATAAAGAAATGGCTGTCCAGCCAAAACTGAGGCTTCAAACTTGATGAAAACAGTGTCTCCCATATTGGAGTAGGGGCTGCTTGTGGTTATTAGGCATTTGCAAGCTCTCCGAAGTGTGTGCGCAGCAGGAGAGACAAATCCATGTTTTTATGCCTTCTTTGGCATTTTCAGGTGGAGAAAAACACAATCCCGAAAGAGAAAGAAAAGGCTGCCGCGCCAACACTGAGGCTTCAAACTTGATGAAAACAGTGTCTCCCATAATGGAGTAGGGGCTGCTTGTGGTTATTAGGCATTTGCAAGCTCTCCGAAGTGTGTGCGCAGCCCCTACTCCAATATAGGAGACACTGTTTTCATCAAGTTTGAAGCCTCAGTTTTGGCTGGACAGCCATTTCTTTATTTTTGGGGCCTGTGTGTTTTTCGACCTGGAAATGGCAAAAAAGGCGCGAAAACATTGATTTGTCTCTCCTGCCGCGCACACACTTCCGATAGCTTGCGAAGGCCTAAAAAACACAAGCTGCCCTTGAGTTATTGTGGGAGAGAATGTTTTCATCAAGTTTGAAGCCATAGTTTTGGCGCGGCAGCCGTTTCTTTCATTTTGGGGCCTATGTGTTTTTCGACCTTGAAATCGTAAAAAAGGCGCGAAAACATGGATTTGTCTCTCCTGCCGCGCACACACTTCCGATAGCTTGCGAAGGCCTAAAAAACACAAGCGGCCCTTGAGTTATTGTCTGAGAGACTGTTTTAATCAAGTTTGAAGCCTCAGTTTTGGCTGGACAGCCGTTTCTTTATTTTTGGGGCCTTTGTTTTCTTCGACCTGGAAATGGCAAAAAAGCCGCGAAAACATGGATTTGTCTCTCCTGCCGCGCACACACTTCTGATAGCGTGCAAAGGCCTAAAAAACACAAGCAGCCCGTGAGTTATTATGGGAGAGACTGTTTTCATCAAGTTTGAAGCCATAGTTTTGGCGCGGCAGCCGTTTCTTTCATTTTGGGGCCTATGTGTTTTTCGACCTTGAAATCGCAAAAAAGGCGCGAAAACATGGATTTGTCTCTCCTGCCGCGCACACACTTCGGAGAGCTTGCAAATGCCTAATAACCACAAGCAGCCCCTACTCCAATATGGGAGACACTGTTTTCATCAAGTTTGAAGCCTCAGTTTTGGCTGGACAGCCATTTCTTTATTTTTGGGGCCTGTGTGTTTTTCGACCTGGAAATGGCAAAAAAGGCGCGAAAACATTGATTTGTCTCTCCTGCCGCGCACACACTTCGGAGAGCTTGCAAAGGCCTAAAAAACACAAGCAGCCCGTGAGTTATTATGGGAGAGACTGTTTTCATCAAGTTTGAAGCCATAGTTTTGGCGCGGCAGCCGTTTCTTTCATTTTGGGGCCTATGTGTTTTTCGACCTTGAAATCGCAAAAAAGGCGCGAAAACATGGATTTGTCTCTCCTGCCGCGCACACACTTCGGAGAGCTTGCAAATGCCTAATAACCACAAGCAGCCCCTACTCCAATATGGGAGACACTGTTTTCATCAAGTTTGAAGCCTCAGTTTTGGCTGGACAGCCATTTCTTTATTTTTGGGGCCTGTGTGTTTTTCGACCTGGAAATGGCAAAAAAGGCGCGAAAACATTGATTTGTCTCTCCTGCCGCGCACACACTTCGGAGAGCTTGCAAAGGCCTAATAACCACAAGCAGCCCCTACTCCACTATGGGAGACACTGTTTTCATCAAGTTTGAAGCCTCAGTGTTGGCGCGGCAGCCTTTTCTTTCTCTTTCGGGATTGTGTTTTTCTCCACCTGAAAATGCCAAAGAAGGCATAAAAACATGGATTTGTCTCTCCTGCTGCGCACACACTTCGGAGAGCTTGCAAATGCCTAATAACCACAAGCAGCCCCTACTCCAATATGGGAGACACTGTTTTCATCAAGTTTGAAGCCTCAGTGTTGGCGCGGCAGCCTTTTCTTTCTCTTTCGGGATTGTGTTTTTCTCCACCTGAAAATGCCAAAGAAGGCATAAAAACATGGATTTGTCTCTCCTGCTGCGCACACACTTCGGAGAGCTTGCAAAGGCCTAATAACCACAAGCAGCCCCTACTCCACTATGGGAGACACTGTTTTCATCAAGTTTGAAGCCTCAGTGTTGGCGCGGCAGCCTTTTCTTTCTCTTTCGGGATTGTGTTTTTCTCCACCTGAAAATGCCAAAGAAGGCATAAAAACATGGATTTGTCTCTCCTGCTGCGCACACACTTCGGAGAGCTTGCAAATGCCTAATAACCACAAGCAGCCCCTACTCCAATATGGGAGACACTGTTTTCATCAAGTTTGAAGCCTCAGTGTTGGCGCGGCAGCCTTTTCTTTCTCTTTCGGGATTGTGTTTTTCTCCACCTGAAAATGCCAAAGAAGGCATAAAAACATGGATTTGTCTTTCCTGCTGCGCACACACTTCGGAGAGCTTGCAAAGGCCTAATAACCACAAGCAGCCCCTACTCCACTATGGGAGACACTGTTTTCATCAAGTTTGAAGCCTCAGTGTTGGCGCGGCAGCCTTTTCTTTCTCTTTCGGGATTGTGTTTTTCTCCACCTGAAAATGCCAAAGAAGGCATAAAAACATGGATTTGTCTCTCCTGCTGCGCACACACTTCGGAGAGCTTGCAAATGCCTAATAACCACAAGCAGCCCCTACTCCAATATGGGAGACACTGTTTTCATCAAGTTTGAAGCCTCAGTGTTGGCGCGGCAGCCTTTTCTTTCTCTTTCGGGATTGTGTTTTTCTCCACCTGAAAATGCCAAAGAAGGCATAAAAACATGGATTTGTCTCTCCTGCTGCGCACACACTTCGGAGAGCTTGCAAAGGCCTAATAACCACAAGCAGCCCCTACTCCACTATGGGAGACACTGTTTTCATCAAGTTTGAAGCCTCAGTGTTGGCGCGGCAGCCTTTTCTTTCTCTTTCGGGATTGTGTTTTTCTCCACCTGAAAATGCCAAAGAAGGCATAAAAACATGGATTTGTCTCTCCTGCTGCGCACACACTTCGGAGAGCTTGCAAATGCCTAATAACCACAAGCAGCCCCTACTCCATTATGGGAGACACTGTTTTCATCAAGTTTGAAGCCTCAGTGTTGGCGCGGCAGCCTTTTCTTTCTCTTTCGGGATTGTGTTTTTCTCCACCTGAAAATGCCAAAGAAGGCATAAAAACATGGATTTGTCTCTCCTGCTGCGCACACACTTCGGAGAGCTTGCAAATGCCTAATAACCACAAGCAGCCCCTACTCCAATATGGGAGACACTGTTTTCATCAAGTTTGAAGCCTCAGTTTTGGCTGGACAGCCATTTCTTTATTTTTGGGGCCTGTGTGTTTTTCGACCTGGAAATGGCAAAAAAGGCGCGAAAACATTGATTTGTCTCTCCTGCCGCGCACACACTTCGGAGAGCTTGCAAAGGCCTAATAACCACAAGCAGCCCCTACTCCACTATGGGAGACACTGTTTTCATCAAGTTTGAAGCCTCAGTGTTGGCGCGGCAGCCTTTTCTTTTTCTTTCGGGATTGTGTTTTTCTCCACCTGAAAATGCCAAAGAAGGCATAAAAACATGGATTTGTCTCTCCTGCTGCGCACACACTTCGGAGAGCTTGCAAATGCCTAATAACCACAAGCAGCCCCTACTCCAATATAGGAGACACTGTTTTCATCAAGTTTGAAGCCTCAGTTTTGGCTGGACAGCCATTTCTTTATTTTTGGGGCCTGTGTGTTTTTCGACCTGGAAATGGCAAAAAAGGCGCGAAAACATTGATTTGTCTCTCCTGCCGCGCACACACTTCCGATAGCTTGCGAAGGCCTAAAAAACACAAGCTGCCCTTGAGTTATTGTGGGAGAGAATGTTTTCATCAAGTTTGAAGCCATAGTTTTGGCGCGGCAGCCGTTTCTTTCATTTTGGGGCCTATGTGTTTTTCGACCTTGAAATCGTAAAAAAGGCGCGAAAACATGGATTTGTCTCTCCTGCCGCGCACACACTTCCGATAGCTTGCGAAGGCCTAAAAAACACAAGCGGCCCTTGAGTTATTGTCTGAGAGACTGTTTTAATCAAGTTTGAAGCCTCAGTTTTGGCTGGACAGCCGTTTCTTTATTTTTGGGGCCTTTGTTTTCTTCGACCTGGAAATGGCAAAAAAGGCGCGAAAACATGGATTTGTCTCTCCTGCCGCGCACACACTTCTGATAGCGTGCAAAGGCCTAAAAAACACAAGCAGCCCGTGAGTTATTATGGGAGAGACTGTTTTCATCAAGTTTGAAGCCATAGTTTTGGCGCGGCAGCCGTTTCTTTCATTTTGGGGCCTATGTGTTTTTCGACCTTGAAATCGCAAAAAAGGCGCGAAAACATGGATTTGTCTCTCCTGCCGCGCACACACTTCGGAGAGCTTGCAAATGCCTAATAACCACAAGCAGCCCCTACTCCAATATGGGAGACACTGTTTTCATCAAGTTTGAAGCCTCAGTTTTGGCTGGACAGCCATTTCTTTATTTTTGGGGCCTGTGTGTTTTTCGACCTGGAAATGGCAAAAAAGGCGCGAAAACATTGATTTGTCTCTCCTGCCGCGCACACACTTCGGAGAGCTTGCAAAGGCCTAAAAAACACAAGCAGCCCGTGAGTTATTATGGGAGAGACTGTTTTCATCAAGTTTGAAGCCATAGTTTTGGCGCGGCAGCCGTTTCTTTCATTTTGGGGCCTATGTGTTTTTCGACCTTGAAATCGCAAAAAAGGCGCGAAAACATGGATTTGTCTCTCCTGCCGCGCACACACTTCGGAGAGCTTGCAAATGCCTAATAACCACAAGCAGCCCCTACTCCAATATGGGAGACACTGTTTTCATCAAGTTTGAAGCCTCAGTTTTGGCTGGACAGCCATTTCTTTATTTTTGGGGCCTGTGTGTTTTTCGACCTGGAAATGGCAAAAAAGGCGCGAAAACATTGATTTGTCTCTCCTGCCGCGCACACACTTCGGAGAGCTTGCAAAGGCCTAATAACCACAAGCAGCCCCTACTCCACTATGGGAGACACTGTTTTCATCAAGTTTGAAGCCTCAGTGTTGGCGCGGCAGCCTTTTCTTTCTCTTTCGGGATTGTGTTTTTCTCCACCTGAAAATGCCAAAGAAGGCATAAAAACATGGATTTGTCTCTCCTGCTGCGCACACACTTCGGAGAGCTTGCAAATGCCTAATAACCACAAGCAGCCCCTACTCCAATATGGGAGACACTGTTTTCATCAAGTTTGAAGCCTCAGTGTTGGCGCGGCAGCCTTTTCTTTCTCTTTCGGGATTGTGTTTTTCTCCACCTGAAAATGCCAAAGAAGGCATAAAAACATGGATTTGTCTCTCCTGCTGCGCACACACTTCGGAGAGCTTGCAAAGGCCTAATAACCACAAGCAGCCCCTACTCCACTATGGGAGACACTGTTTTCATCAAGTTTGAAGCCTCAGTGTTGGCGCGGCAGCCTTTTCTTTCTCTTTCGGGATTGTGTTTTTCTCCACCTGAAAATGCCAAAGAAGGCATAAAAACATGGATTTGTCTCTCCTGCTGCGCACACACTTCGGAGAGCTTGCAAATGCCTAATAACCACAAGCAGCCCCTACTCCAATATGGGAGACACTGTTTTCATCAAGTTTGAAGCCTCAGTGTTGGCGCGGCAGCCTTTTCTTTCTCTTTCGGGATTGTGTTTTTCTCCACCTGAAAATGCCAAAGAAGGCATAAAAACATGGATTTGTCTCTCCTGCTGCGCACACACTTCGGAGAGCTTGCAAATGCCTAATAACCACAAGCAGCCCCTACTCCACTATGGGAGACACTGTTTTCATCAAGTTTGAAGCCTCAGTGTTGGCGCGGCAGCCTTTTCTTTCTCTTTCGGGATTGTGTTTTTCTCCACCTGAAAATGCCAAAGAAGGCATAAAAACATGGATTTGTCTCTCCTGCTGCGCACACACTTCGGAGAGCTTGCAAATGCCTAATAACCACAAGCAGCCCCTACTCCATTATGGGAGACACTGTTTTCATCAAGTTTGAAGCCTCAGTTTTGGCTGGACAGCCATTTCTTTATTTTTGGGGCCTGTGTGTTTTTCGACCTGGAAATGGCAAAAAAGGCGCGAAAACATTGATTTGTCTCTCCTGCCGCGCACACACTTCGGAGAGCTTGCAAAGGCCGCTGTCCAGCCAAAACTGAGGCTTCAAACTTGATGAAAACAGTGTCTCCCATATTGGAGTAGGGGCTGCTTGTGGTTATTAGGCATTTGCAAGCTCTCCGAAGTGTGTGCGCAGCAGGAGAGACAAATCCATGTTTTTATGCCTTCTTTGGCATTTTCAGGTGGAGAAAAACACAATCCCGAAAGAGAAAGAAAAGGCTGCCGCGCCAACACTGAGGCTTCAAACTTGATGAAAACAGTGTCTCCCATAGTGGAGTAGGGGCTGCTTGTGGTTATTAGGCCTTTGCAAGCTCTCCGAAGTGTGTGCGCGGCAGGAGAGACAAATCAATGTTTTCGCGCCTTTTTTGCCATTTCCAGGTCGAAAAACACACAGGCCCCAAAAATAAAGAAATGGCTGTCCAGCCAAAACTGAGGCTTCAAACTTGATGAAAACAGTGTCTCCCATATTGGAGTAGGGGCTGCTTGTGGTTATTAGGCATTTGCAAGCTCTCCGAAGTGTGTGCGCGGCAGGAGAGACAAATCCATGTTTTCGCGCCTTTTTTGCGATTTCAAGGTCGAAAAACACATAGGCCCCAAAATGAAAGAAACGGCTGCCGCGCCAAAACTATGGCTTCAAACTTGATGAAAACAGTCTCTCCCATAATAACTCACGGGCTGCTTGTGTTTTTTAGGCCTTTGCAAGCTCTCCGAAGTGTGTGCGCGGCAGGAGAGACAAATCAATGTTTTCGCGCCTTTTTTGCCATTTCCAGGTCGAAAAACACACAGGCCCCAAAAATAAAGAAATGGCTGTCCAGCCAAAACTGAGGCTTCAAACTTGATGAAAACAGTGTCTCCCATATTGGAGTAGGGGCTGCTTGTGGTTATTAGGCATTTGCAAGCTCTCCGAAGTGTGTGCGCGGCAGGAGAGACAAATCCATGTTTTCGCGCCTTTTTTGCGATTTCAAGGTCGAAAAACACATAGGCCCCAAAATGAAAGAAACGGCTGCCGCGCCAAAACTATGGCTTCAAACTTGATGAAAACAGTCTCTCCCATAATAACTCACGGGCTGCTTGTGTTTTTTAGGCCTTTGCACGCTATCAGAAGTGTGTGCGCGGCAGGAGAGACAAATCCATGTTTTCGCGCCTTTTTTGCCATTTCCAGGTCGAAGAAAACAAAGGCCCCAAAAATAAAGAAACGGCTGTCCAGCCAAAACTGAGGCTTCAAACTTGATTAAAACAGTCTCTCAGACAATAACTCAAGGGCCGCTTGTGTTTTTTAGGCCTTCGCAAGCTATCGGAAGTGTGTGCGCGGCAGGAGAGACAAATCCATGTTTTCGCGCCTTTTTTACGATTTCAAGGTCGAAAAACACATAGGCCCCAAAATGAAAGAAACGGCTGCCGCGCCAAAACTATGGCTTCAAACTTGATGAAAACATTCTCTCCCACAATAACTCAAGGGCAGCTTGTGTTTTTTAGGCCTTCGCAAGCTATCGGAAGTGTGTGCGCGGCAGGAGAGACAAATCAATGTTTTCGCGCCTTTTTTGCCATTTCCAGGTCGAAAAACACACAGGCCCCAAAAATAAAGAAATGGCTGTCCAGCCAAAACTGAGGCTTCAAACTTGATGAAAACAGTGTCTCCTATATTGGAGTAGGGGCTGCTTGTGGTTATTAGGCATTTGCAAGCTCTCCGAAGTGTGTGCGCAGCAGGAGAGACAAATCCATGTTTTTATGCCTTCTTTGGCATTTTCAGGTGGAGAAAAACACAATCCCGAAAGAAAAAGAAAAGGCTGCCGCGCCAACACTGAGGCTTCAAACTTGATGAAAACAGTGTCTCCCATAGTGGAGTAGGGGCTGCTTGTGGTTATTAGGCCTTTGCAAGCTCTCCGAAGTGTGTGCGCAGCAGGAGAGACAAATCCATGTTTTTATGCCTTCTTTGGCATTTTCAGGTGGAGAAAAACACAATCCCGAAAGAGAAAGAAAAGGCTGCCGCGCCAACACTGAGGCTTCAAACTTGATGAAAACAGTGTCTCCCATATTGGAGTAGGGGCTGCTTGTGGTTATTAGGCATTTGCAAGCTCTCCGAAGTGTGTGCGCAGCAGGAGAGACAAATCCATGTTTTTATGCCTTCTTTGGCATTTTCAGGTGGAGAAAAACACAATCCCGAAAGAGAAAGAAAAGGCTGCCGCGCCAACACTGAGGCTTCAAACTTGATGAAAACAGTGTCTCCCATAGTGGAGTAGGGGCTGCTTGTGGTTATTAGGCCTTTGCAAGCTCTCCGAAGTGTGTGCGCGGCAGGAGAGACAAATCAATGTTTTCGCGCCTTTTTTGCCATTTCCAGGTCGAAAAACACACAGGCCCCAAAAATAAAGAAATGGCTGTCCAGCCAAAACTGAGGCTTCAAACTTGATGAAAACAGTGTCTCCCATATTGGAGTAGGGGCTGCTTGTGGTTATTAGGCATTTGCAAGCTCTCCGAAGTGTGTGCGCGGCAGGAGAGACAAATCCATGTTTTCGCGCCTTTTTTGCGATTTCAAGGTCGAAAAACACATAGGCCCCAAAATGAAAGAAACGGCTGCCGCGCCAAAACTATGGCTTCAAACTTGATGAAAACAGTCTCTCCCATAATAACTCACGGGCTGCTTGTGTTTTTTAGGCCTTTGCAAGCTCTCCGAAGTGTGTGCGCGGCAGGAGAGACAAATCAATGTTTTCGCGCCTTTTTTGCCATTTCCAGGTCGAAAAACACACAGGCCCCAAAAATAAAGAAATGGCTGTCCAGCCAAAACTGAGGCTTCAAACTTGATGAAAACAGTGTCTCCCATATTGGAGTAGGGGCTGCTTGTGGTTATTAGGCATTTGCAAGCTCTCCGAAGTGTGTGCGCGGCAGGAGAGACAAATCCATGTTTTCGCGCCTTTTTTGCGATTTCAAGGTCGAAAAACACATAGGCCCCAAAATGAAAGAAACGGCTGCCGCGCCAAAACTATGGCTTCAAACTTGATGAAAACAGTCTCTCCCATAATAACTCACGGGCTGCTTGTGTTTTTTAGGCCTTTGCACGCTATCAGAAGTGTGTGCGCGGCAGGAGAGACAAATCCATGTTTTCGCGCCTTTTTTGCCATTTCCAGGTCGAAGAAAACAAAGGCCCCAAAAATAAAGAAACGGCTGTCCAGCCAAAACTGAGGCTTCAAACTTGATTAAAACAGTCTCTCAGACAATAACTCAAGGGCCGCTTGTGTTTTTTAGGCCTTCGCAAGCTATCGGAAGTGTGTGCGCGGCAGGAGAGACAAATCCATGTTTTCGCGCCTTTTTTACGATTTCAAGGTCGAAAAACACATAGGCCCCAAAATGAAAGAAACGGCTGCCGCGCCAAAACTATGGCTTCAAACTTGATGAAAACATTCTCTCCCACAATAACTCAAGGGCAGCTTGTGTTTTTTAGGCCTTCGCAAGCTATCGGAAGTGTGTGCGCGGCAGGAGAGACAAATCAATGTTTTCGCGCCTTTTTTGCCATTTCCAGGTCGAAAAACACACAGGCCCCAAAAATAAAGAAATGGCTGTCCAGCCAAAACTGAGGCTTCAAACTTGATGAAAACAGTGTCTCCTATATTGGAGTAGGGGCTGCTTGTGGTTATTAGGCATTTGCAAGCTCTCCGAAGTGTGTGCGCAGCAGGAGAGACAAATCCATGTTTTTATGCCTTCTTTGGCATTTTCAGGTGGAGAAAAACACAATCCCGAAAGAAAAAGAAAAGGCTGCCGCGCCAACACTGAGGCTTCAAACTTGATGAAAACAGTGTCTCCCATAGTGGAGTAGGGGCTGCTTGTGGTTATTAGGCCTTTGCAAGCTCTCCGAAGTGTGTGCGCGGCAGGAGAGACAAATCAATGTTTTCGCGCCTTTTTTGCCATTTCCAGGTCGAAAAACACACAGGCCCCAAAAATAAAGAAATGGCTGTCCAGCCAAAACTGAGGCTTCAAACTTGATGAAAACAGTGTCTCCCATATTGGAGTAGGGGCTGCTTGTGGTTATTAGGCATTTGCAAGCTCTCCGAAGTGTGTGCGCAGCAGGAGAGACAAATCCATGTTTTTATGCCTTCTTTGGCATTTTCAGGTGGAGAAAAACACAATCCCGAAAGAGAAAGAAAAGGCTGCCGCGCCAACACTGAGGCTTCAAACTTGATGAAAACAGTGTCTCCCATAATGGAGTAGGGGCTGCTTGTGGTTATTAGGCATTTGCAAGCTCTCCGAAGTGTGTGCGCAGCAGGAGAGACAAATCCATGTTTTTATGCCTTCTTTGGCATTTTCAGGTGGAGAAAAACACAATCCCGAAAGAGAAAGAAAAGGCTGCCGCGCCAACACTGAGGCTTCAAACTTGATGAAAACAGTGTCTCCCATAGTGGAGTAGGGGCTGCTTGTGGTTATTAGGCCTTTGCAAGCTCTCCGAAGTGTGTGCGCAGCAGGAGAGACAAATCCATGTTTTTATGCCTTCTTTGGCATTTTCAGGTGGAGAAAAACACAATCCCGAAAGAGAAAGAAAAGGCTGCCGCGCCAACACTGAGGCTTCAAACTTGATGAAAACAGTGTCTCCCATATTGGAGTAGGGGCTGCTTGTGGTTATTAGGCATTTGCAAGCTCTCCGAAGTGTGTGCGCAGCAGGAGAGACAAATCCATGTTTTTATGCCTTCTTTGGCATTTTCAGGTGGAGAAAAACACAATCCCGAAAGAGAAAGAAAAGGCTGCCGCGCCAACACTGAGGCTTCAAACTTGATGAAAACAGTGTCTCCCATAGTGGAGTAGGGGCTGCTTGTGGTTATTAGGCCTTTGCAAGCTCTCCGAAGTGTGTGCGCAGCAGGAAAGACAAATCCATGTTTTTATGCCTTCTTTGGCATTTTCAGGTGGAGAAAAACACAATCCCGAAAGAGAAAGAAAAGGCTGCCGCGCCAACACTGAGGCTTCAAACTTGATGAAAACAGTGTCTCCCATATTGGAGTAGGGGCTGCTTGTGGTTATTAGGCATTTGCAAGCTCTCCGAAGTGTGTGCGCAGCAGGAGAGACAAATCCATGTTTTTATGCCTTCTTTGGCATTTTCAGGTGGAGAAAAACACAATCCCGAAAGAGAAAGAAAAGGCTGCCGCGCCAACACTGAGGCTTCAAACTTGATGAAAACAGTGTCTCCCATAGTGGAGTAGGGGCTGCTTGTGGTTATTAGGCCTTTGCAAGCTCTCCGAAGTGTGTGCGCAGCAGGAGAGACAAATCCATGTTTTTATGCCTTCTTTGGCATTTTCAGGTGGAGAAAAACACAATCCCGAAAGAGAAAGAAAAGGCTGCCGCGCCAACACTGAGGCTTCAAACTTGATGAAAACAGTGTCTCCCATATTGGAGTAGGGGCTGCTTGTGGTTATTAGGCATTTGCAAGCTCTCCGAAGTGTGTGCGCAGCAGGAGAGACAAATCCATGTTTTTATGCCTTCTTTGGCATTTTCAGGTGGAGAAAAACACAATCCCGAAAGAGAAAGAAAAGGCTGCCGCGCCAACACTGAGGCTTCAAACTTGATGAAAACAGTGTCTCCCATAGTGGAGTAGGGGCTGCTTGTGGTTATTAGGCCTTTGCAAGCTCTCCGAAGTGTGTGCGCGGCAGGAGAGACAAATCAATGTTTTCGCGCCTTTTTTGCCATTTCCAGGTCGAAAAACACACAGGCCCCAAAAATAAAGAAATGGCTGTCCAGCCAAAACTGAGGCTTCAAACTTGATGAAAACAGTGTCTCCCATATTGGAGTAGGGGCTGCTTGTGGTTATTAGGCATTTGCAAGCTCTCCGAAGTGTGTGCGCGGCAGGAGAGACAAATCCATGTTTTCGCGCCTTTTTTGCGATTTCAAGGTCGAAAAACACATAGGCCCCAAAATGAAAGAAACGGCTGCCGCGCCAAAACTATGGCTTCAAACTTGATGAAAACAGTCTCTCCCATAATAACTCACGGGCTGCTTGTGTTTTTTAGGCCTTTGCAAGCTCTCCGAAGTGTGTGCGCGGCAGGAGAGACAAATCAATGTTTTCGCGCCTTTTTTGCCATTTCCAGGTCGAAAAACACACAGGCCCCAAAAATAAAGAAATGGCTGTCCAGCCAAAACTGAGGCTTCAAACTTGATGAAAACAGTGTCTCCCATATTGGAGTAGGGGCTGCTTGTGGTTATTAGGCATTTGCAAGCTCTCCGAAGTGTGTGCGCGGCAGGAGAGACAAATCCATGTTTTCGCGCCTTTTTTGCGATTTCAAGGTCGAAAAACACATAGGCCCCAAAATGAAAGAAACGGCTGCCGCGCCAAAACTATGGCTTCAAACTTGATGAAAACAGTCTCTCCCATAATAACTCACGGGCTGCTTGTGTTTTTTAGGCCTTTGCACGCTATCAGAAGTGTGTGCGCGGCAGGAGAGACAAATCCATGTTTTCGCGGCTTTTTTGCCATTTCCAGGTCGAAGAAAACAAAGGCCCCAAAAATAAAGAAACGGCTGTCCAGCCAAAACTGAGGCTTCAAACTTGATTAAAACAGTCTCTCAGACAATAACTCAAGGGCCGCTTGTGTTTTTTAGGCCTTCGCAAGCTATCGGAAGTGTGTGCGCGGCAGGAGAGACAAATCCATGTTTTCGCGCCTTTTTTACGATTTCAAGGTCGAAAAACACATAGGCCCCAAAATGAAAGAAACGGCTGCCGCGCCAAAACTATGGCTTCAAACTTGATGAAAACATTCTCTCCCACAATAACTCAAGGGCAGCTTGTGTTTTTTAGGCCTTCGCAAGCTATCGGAAGTGTGTGCGCGGCAGGAGAGACAAATCAATGTTTTCGCGCCTTTTTTGCCATTTCCAGGTCGAAAAACACACAGGCCCCAAAAATAAAGAAATGGCTGTCCAGCCAAAACTGAGGCTTCAAACTTGATGAAAACAGTGTCTCCTATATTGGAGTAGGGGCTGCTTGTGGTTATTAGGCATTTGCAAGCTCTCCGAAGTGTGTGCGCAGCAGGAGAGACAAATCCATGTTTTTATGCCTTCTTTGGCATTTTCAGGTGGAGAAAAACACAATCCCGAAAGAAAAAGAAAAGGCTGCCGCGCCAACACTGAGGCTTCAAACTTGATGAAAACAGTGTCTCCCATAGTGGAGTAGGGGCTGCTTGTGGTTATTAGGCCTTTGCAAGCTCTCCGAAGTGTGTGCGCGGCAGGAGAGACAAATCAATGTTTTCGCGCCTTTTTTGCCATTTCCAGGTCGAAAAACACACAGGCCCCAAAAATAAAGAAATGGCTGTCCAGCCAAAACTGAGGCTTCAAACTTGATGAAAACAGTGTCTCCCATATTGGAGTAGGGGCTGCTTGTGGTTATTAGGCATTTGCAAGCTCTCCGAAGTGTGTGCGCAGCAGGAGAGACAAATCCATGTTTTTATGCCTTCTTTGGCATTTTCAGGTGGAGAAAAACACAATCCCGAAAGAGAAAGAAAAGGCTGCCGCGCCAACACTGAGGCTTCAAACTTGATGAAAACAGTGTCTCCCATAATGGAGTAGGGGCTGTTTGTGGTTATTAGGCATTTGCAAGCTCTCCGAAGTGTGTGCGCAGCAGGAGAGACAAATCCATGTTTTTATGCCTTCTTTGGCATTTTCAGGTGGAGAAAAACACAATCCCGAAAGAGAAAGAAAAGGCTGCCGCGCCAACACTGAGGCTTCAAACTTGATGAAAACAGTGTCTCCCATAGTGGAGTAGGGGCTGCTTGTGGTTATTAGGCATTTGCAAGCTCTCCGAAGTGTGTGCGCAGCAGGAGAGACAAATCCATGTTTTTATGCCTTCTTTGGCATTTTCAGGTGGAGAAAAACACAATCCCGAAAGAGAAAGAAAAGGCTGCCGCGCCAACACTGAGGCTTCAAACTTGATGAAAACAGTGTCTCCCATAGTGGAGTAGGGGCTGCTTGTGGTTATTAGGCCTTTGCAAGCTCTCCGAAGTGTGTGCGCAGCAGGAGAGACAAATCCATGTTTTTATGCCTTCTTTGGCATTTTCAGGTGGAGAAAAACACAATCCCGAAAGAGAAAGAAAAGGCTGCCGCGCCAACACTGAGGCTTCAAACTTGATGAAAACAGTGTCTCCCATAGTGGAGTAGGGGCTGCTTGTGGTTATTAGGCATTTGCAAGCTCTCCGAAGTGTGTGCGCAGCAGGAGAGACAAATCCATGTTTTTATGCCTTCTTTGGCATTTTCAGGTGGAGAAAAACACAATCCCGAAAGAGAAAGAAAAGGCTGCCGCGCCAACACTGAGGCTTCAAACTTGATGAAAACAGTGTCTCCCATAGTGGAGTAGGGGCTGCTTGTGGTTATTAGGCCTTTGCAAGCTCTCCGAAGTGTGTGCGCAGCAGGAGAGACAAATCCATGTTTTTATGCCTTCTTTGGCATTTTCAGGTGGAGAAAAACACAATCCCGAAAGAGAAAGAAAAGGCTGCCGCGCCAACACTGAGGCTTCAAACTTGATGAAAACAGTGTCTCCCATATTGGAGTAGGGGCTGCTTGTGGTTATTAGGCATTTGCAAGCTCTCCGAAGTGTGTGCGCAGCAGGAGAGACAAATCCATGTTTTTATGCCTTCTTTGGCATTTTCAGGTGGAGAAAAACACAATCCCGAAAGAGAAAGAAAAGGCTGCCGCGCCAACACTGAGGCTTCAAACTTGATGAAAACAGTGTCTCCCATAGTGGAGTAGGGGCTGCTTGTGGTTATTAGGCCTTTGCAAGCTCTCCGAAGTGTGTGCGCGGCAGGAGAGACAAATCAATGTTTTCGCGCCTTTTTTGCCATTTCCAGGTCGAAAAACACACAGGCCCCAAAAATAAAGAAATGGCTGTCCAGCCAAAACTGAGGCTTCAAACTTGATGAAAACAGTGTCTCCCATATTGGAGTAGGGGCTGCTTGTGGTTATTAGGCATTTGCAAGCTCTCCGAAGTGTGTGCGCGGCAGGAGAGACAAATCCATGTTTTCGCGCCTTTTTTGCGATTTCAAGGTCGAAAAACACATAGGCCCCAAAATGAAAGAAACGGCTGCCGCGCCAAAACTATGGCTTCAAACTTGATGAAAACAGTCTCTCCCATAATAACTCACGGGCTGCTTGTGTTTTTTAGGCCTTTGCAAGCTCTCCGAAGTGTGTGCGCGGCAGGAGAGACAAATCAATGTTTTCGCGCCTTTTTTGCCATTTCCAGGTCGAAAAACACACAGGCCCCAAAAATAAAGAAATGGCTGTCCAGCCAAAACTGAGGCTTCAAACTTGATGAAAACAGTGTCTCCCATATTGGAGTAGGGGCTGCTTGTGGTTATTAGGCATTTGCAAGCTCTCCGAAGTGTGTGCGCGGCAGGAGAGACAAATCCATGTTTTCGCGCCTTTTTTGCGATTTCAAGGTCGAAAAACACATAGGCCCCAAAATGAAAGAAACGGCTGCCGCGCCAAAACTATGGCTTCAAACTTGATGAAAACAGTCTCTCCCATAATAACTCACGGGCTGCTTGTGTTTTTTAGGCCTTTGCACGCTATCAGAAGTGTGTGCGCGGCAGGAGAGACAAATCCATGTTTTCGCGCCTTTTTTGCCATTTCCAGGTCGAAGAAAACAAAGGCCCCAAAAATAAAGAAACGGCTGTCCAGCCAAAACTGAGGCTTCAAACTTGATTAAAACAGTCTCTCAGACAATAACTCAAGGGCCGCTTGTGTTTTTTAGGCCTTCGCAAGCTATCGGAAGTGTGTGCGCGGCAGGAGAGACAAATCCATGTTTTCGCGCCTTTTTTACGATTTCAAGGTCGAAAAACACATAGGCCCCAAAATGAAAGAAACGGCTGCCGCGCCAAAACTATGGCTTCAAACTTGATGAAAACATTCTCTCCCACAATAACTCAAGGGCAGCTTGTGTTTTTTAGGCCTTCGCAAGCTATCGGAAGTGTGTGCGCGGCAGGAGAGACAAATCAATGTTTTCGCACCTTTTTTGCCATTTCCAGGTCGAAAAACACACAGGCCCCAAAAATAAAGAAATGGCTGTCCAGCCAAAACTGAGGCTTCAAACTTGATGAAAACAGTGTCTCCTATATTGGAGTAGGGGCTGCTTGTGGTTATTAGGCATTTGCAAGCTCTCCGAAGTGTGTGCGCAGCAGGAGAGACAAATCCATGTTTTTATGCCTTCTTTGGCATTTTCAGGTGGAGAAAAACACAATCCCGAAAGAAAAAGAAAAGGCTGCCGCGCCAACACTGAGGCTTCAAACTTGATGAAAACAGTGTCTCCCATAGTGGAGTAGGGGCTGCTTGTGGTTATTAGGCCTTTGCAAGCTCTCCGAAGTGTGTGCGCGGCAGGAGAGACAAATCAATGTTTTCGCGCCTTTTTTGCCATTTCCAGGTCGAAAAACACACAGGCCCCAAAAATAAAGAAATGGCTGTCCAGCCAAAACTGAGGCTTCAAACTTGATGAAAACAGTGTCTCCCATATTGGAGTAGGGGCTGCTTGTGGTTATTAGGCATTTGCAAGCTCTCCGAAGTGTGTGCGCAGCAGGAGAGACAAATCCATGTTTTTATGCCTTCTTTGGCATTTTCAGGTGGAGAAAAACACAATCCCGAAAGAGAAAGAAAAGGCTGCCGCGCCAACACTGAGGCTTCAAACTTGATGAAAACAGTGTCTCCCATAATGGAGTAGGGGCTGCTTGTGGTTATTAGGCATTTGCAAGCTCTCCGAAGTGTGTGCGCAGCAGGAGAGACAAATCCATGTTTTTATGCCTTCTTTGGCATTTTCAGGTGGAGAAAAACACAATCCCGAAAGAGAAAGAAAAGGCTGCCGCGCCAACACTGAGGCTTCAAACTTGATGAAAACAGTGTCTCCCATAGTGGAGTAGGGGCTGCTTGTGGTTATTAGGCCTTTGCAAGCTCTCCGAAGTGTGTGCGCAGCAGGAGAGACAAATCCATGTTTTTATGCCTTCTTTGGCATTTTCAGGTGGAGAAAAACACAATCCCGAAAGAGAAAGAAAAGGCTGCCGCGCCAACACTGAGGCTTCAAACTTGATGAAAACAGTGTCTCCCATATTGGAGTAGGGGCTGCTTGTGGTTATTAGGCATTTGCAAGCTCTCCGAAGTGTGTGCGCAGCAGGAGAGACAAATCCATGTTTTTATGCCTTCTTTGGCATTTTCAGGTGGAGAAAAACACAATCCCGAAAGAGAAAGAAAAGGCTGCCGCGCCAACACTGAGGCTTCAAACTTGATGAAAACAGTGTCTCCCATAGTGGAGTAGGGGCTGCTTGTGGTTATTAGGCCTTTGCAAGCTCTCCGAAGTGTGTGCGCAGCAGGAGAGACAAATCCATGTTTTTATGCCTTCTTTGGCATTTTCAGGTGGAGAAAAACACAATCCCGAAAGAGAAAGAAAAGGCTGCCGCGCCAACACTGAGGCTTCAAACTTGATGAAAACAGTGTCTCCCATATTGGAGTAGGGGCTGCTTGTGGTTATTAGGCATTTGCAAGCTCTCCGAAGTGTGTGCGCAGCAGGAGAGACAAATCCATGTTTTTATGCCTTCTTTGGCATTTTCAGGTGGAGAAAAACACAATCCCGAAAGAGAAAGAAAAGGCTGCCGCGCCAACACTGAGGCTTCAAACTTGATGAAAACAGTGTCTCCCATAGTGGAGTAGGGGCTGCTTGTGGTTATTAGGCCTTTGCAAGCTCTCCGAAGTGTGTGCGCAGCAGGAAAGACAAATCCATGTTTTTATGCCTTCTTTGGCATTTTCAGGTGGAGAAAAACACAATCCCGAAAGAGAAAGAAAAGGCTGCCGCGCCAACACTGAGGCTTCAAACTTGATGAAAACAGTGTCTCCCATATTGGAGTAGGGGCTGCTTGTGGTTATTAGGCATTTGCAAGCTCTCCGAAGTGTGTGCGCAGCAGGAGAGACAAATCCATGTTTTTATGCCTTCTTTGGCATTTTCAGGTGGAGAAAAACACAATCCCGAAAGAGAAAGAAAAGGCTGCCGCGCCAACACTGAGGCTTCAAACTTGATGAAAACAGTGTCTCCCATAGTGGAGTAGGGGCTGCTTGTGGTTATTAGGCCTTTGCAAGCTCTCCGAAGTGTGTGCGCAGCAGGAGAGACAAATCCATGTTTTTATGCCTTCTTTGGCATTTTCAGGTGGAGAAAAACACAATCCCGAAAGAGAAAGAAAAGGCTGCCGCGCCAACACTGAGGCTTCAAACTTGATGAAAACAGTGTCTCCCATATTGGAGTAGGGGCTGCTTGTGGTTATTAGGCATTTGCAAGCTCTCCGAAGTGTGTGCGCAGCAGGAGAGACAAATCCATGTTTTTATGCCTTCTTTGGCATTTTCAGGTGGAGAAAAACACAATCCCGAAAGAGAAAGAAAAGGCTGCCGCGCCAACACTGAGGCTTCAAACTTGATGAAAACAGTGTCTCCCATAGTGGAGTAGGGGCTGCTTGTGGTTATTAGGCCTTTGCAAGCTCTCCGAAGTGTGTGCGCGGCAGGAGAGACAAATCAATGTTTTCGCGCCTTTTTTGCCATTTCCAGGTCGAAAAACACACAGGCCCCAAAAATAAAGAAATGGCTGTCCAGCCAAAACTGAGGCTTCAAACTTGATGAAAACAGTGTCTCCCATATTGGAGTAGGGGCTGCTTGTGGTTATTAGGCATTTGCAAGCTCTCCGAAGTGTGTGCGCAGCAGGAGAGACAAATCCATGTTTTTATGCCTTCTTTGGCATTTTCAGGTGGAGAAAAACACAATCCCGAAAGAAAAAGAAAAGGCTGCCGCGCCAACACTGAGGCTTCAAACTTGATGAAAACAGTGTCTCCCATAGTGGAGTAGGGGCTGCTTGTGGTTATTAGGCCTTTGCAAGCTCTCCGAAGTGTGTGCGCGGCAGGAGAGACAAATCAATGTTTTCGCGCCTTTTTTGCCATTTCCAGGTCGAAAAACACACAGGCCCCAAAAATAAAGAAATGGCTGTCCAGCCAAAACTGAGGCTTCAAACTTGATGAAAACAGTGTCTCCCATATTGGAGTAGGGGCTGCTTGTGGTTATTAGGCATTTGCAAGCTCTCCGAAGTGTGTGCGCGGCAGGAGAGACAAATCCATGTTTTCGCGCCTTTTTTACGATTTCAAGGTCGAAAAACACATAGGCCCCAAAATGAAAGAAACGGCTGCCGCGCCAAAACTATGGCTTCAAACTTGATGAAAACATTCTCTCCCACAATAACTCAAGGGCAGCTTGTGTTTTTTAGGCCTTCGCAAGCTATCGGAAGTGTGTGCGCGGCAGGAGAGACAAATCAATGTTTTCGCGCCTTTTTTGCCATTTCCAGGTCGAAAAACACACAGGCCCCAAAAATAAAGAAATGGCTGTCCAGCCAAAACTGAGGCTTCAAACTTGATGAAAACAGTGTCTCCTATATTGGAGTAGGGGCTGCTTGTGGTTATTAGGCATTTGCAAGCTCTCCGAAGTGTGTGCGCAGCAGGAGAGACAAATCCATGTTTTTATGCCTTCTTTGGCATTTTCAGGTGGAGAAAAACACAATCCCGAAAGAAAAAGAAAAGGCTGCCGCGCCAACACTGAGGCTTCAAACTTGATGAAAACAGTGTCTCCCATAGTGGAGTAGGGGCTGCTTGTGGTTATTAGGCCTTTGCAAGCTCTCCGAAGTGTGTGCGCGGCAGGAGAGACAAATCAATGTTTTCGCGCCTTTTTTGCCATTTCCAGGTCGAAAAACACACAGGCCCCAAAAATAAAGAAATGGCTGTCCAGCCAAAACTGAGGCTTCAAACTTGATGAAAACAGTGTCTCCCATATTGGAGTAGGGGCTGCTTGTGGTTATTAGGCATTTGCAAGCTCTCCGAAGTGTGTGCGCAGCAGGAGAGACAAATCCATGTTTTTATGCCTTCTTTGGCATTTTCAGGTGGAGAAAAACACAATCCCGAAAGAGAAAGAAAAGGCTGCCGCGCCAACACTGAGGCTTCAAACTTGATGAAAACAGTGTCTCCCATAATGGAGTAGGGGCTGCTTGTGGTTATTAGGCATTTGCAAGCTCTCCGAAGTGTGTGCGCAGCAGGAGAGACAAATCCATGTTTTTATGCCTTCTTTGGCATTTTCAGGTGGAGAAAAACACAATCCCGAAAGAGAAAGAAAAGGCTGCCGCGCCAACACTGAGGCTTCAAACTTGATGAAAACAGTGTCTCCCATAGTGGAGTAGGGGCTGCTTGTGGTTATTAGGCCTTTGCAAGCTCTCCGAAGTGTGTGCGCAGCAGGAGAGACAAATCCATGTTTTTATGCCTTCTTTGGCATTTTCAGGTGGAGAAAAACACAATCCCGAAAGAGAAAGAAAAGGCTGCCGCGCCAACACTGAGGCTTCAAACTTGATGAAAACAGTGTCTCCCATATTGGAGTAGGGGCTGCTTGTGGTTATTAGGCATTTGCAAGCTCTCCGAAGTGTGTGCGCAGCAGGAGAGACAAATCCATGTTTTTATGCCTTCTTTGGCATTTTCAGGTGGAGAAAAACACAATCCCGAAAGAGAAAGAAAAGGCTGCCGCGCCAACACTGAGGCTTCAAACTTGATGAAAACAGTGTCTCCCATAGTGGAGTAGGGGCTGCTTGTGGTTATTAGGACTTTGCAAGCTCTCCGAAGTGTGTGCGCAGCAGGAGAGACAAATCCATGTTTTTATGCCTTCTTTGGCATTTTCAGGTGGAGAAAAACACAATCCCGAAAGAGAAAGAAAAGGCTGCCGCGCCAACACTGAGGCTTCAAACTTGATGAAAACAGTGTCTCCCATATTGGAGTAGGGGCTGCTTGTGGTTATTAGGCATTTGCAAGCTCTCCGAAGTGTGTGCGCAGCAGGAGAGACAAATCCATGTTTTTATGCCTTCTTTGGCATTTTCAGGTGGAGAAAAACACAATCCCGAAAGAGAAAGAAAAGGCTGCCGCGCCAACACTGAGGCTTCAAACTTGATGAAAACAGTGTCTCCCATAGTGGAGTAGGGGCTGCTTGTGGTTATTAGGCCTTTGCAAGCTCTCCGAAGTGTGTGCGCAGCAGGAAAGACAAATCCATGTTTTTATGCCTTCTTTGGCATTTTCAGGTGGAGAAAAACACAATCCCGAAAGAGAAAGAAAAGGCTGCCGCGCCAACACTGAGGCTTCAAACTTGATGAAAACAGTGTCTCCCATATTGGAGTAGGGGCTGCTTGTGGTTATTAGGCATTTGCAAGCTCTCCGAAGTGTGTGCGCAGCAGGAGAGACAAATCCATGTTTTTATGCCTTCTTTGGCATTTTCAGGTGGAGAAAAACACAATCCCGAAAGAGAAAGAAAAGGCTGCCGCGCCAACACTGAGGCTTCAAACTTGATGAAAACAGTGTCTCCCATAGTGGAGTAGGGGCTGCTTGTGGTTATTAGGCCTTTGCAAGCTCTCCGAAGTGTGTGCGCAGCAGGAGAGACAAATCCATGTTTTTATGCCTTCTTTGGCATTTTCAGGTGGAGAAAAACACAATCCCGAAAGAGAAAGAAAAGGCTGCCGCGCCAACACTGAGGCTTCAAACTTGATGAAAACAGTGTCTCCCATATTGGAGTAGGGGCTGCTTGTGGTTATTAGGCATTTGCAAGCTCTCCGAAGTGTGTGCGCAGCAGGAGAGACAAATCCATGTTTTTATGCCTTCTTTGGCATTTTCAGGTTGAGAAAAACACAATCCCGAAAGAGAAAGAAAAGGCTGCCGCGCCAACACTGAGGCTTCAAACTTGATGAAAACAGTGTCTCCCATAGTGGAGTAGGGGCTGCTTGTGGTTATTAGGCCTTTGCAAGCTCTCCGAAGTGTGTGCGCGGCAGGAGAGACAAATCAATGTTTTCGCGCCTTTTTTGCCATTTCCAGGTCGAAAAACACACAGGCCCCAAAAATAAAGAAATGGCTGTCCAGCCAAAACTGAGGCTTCAAACTTGATGAAAACAGTGTCTCCCATATTGGAGTAGGGGCTGCTTGTGGTTATTAGGCATTTGCAAGCTCTCCGAAGTGTGTGCGCGGCAGGAGAGACAAATCCATGTTTTCGCGCCTTTTTTGCGATTTCAAGGTCGAAAAACACATAGGCCCCAAAATGAAAGAAACGGCTGCCGCGCCAAAACTATGGCTTCAAACTTGATGAAAACAGTCTCTCCCATAATAACTCACGGGCTGCTTGTGTTTTTTAGGCCTTTGCAAGCTCTCCGAAGTGTGTGCGCGGCAGGAGAGACAAATCAATGTTTTCGCGCCTTTTTTGCCATTTCCAGGTCGAAAAACACACAGGCCCCAAAAATAAAGAAATGGCTGTCCAGCCAAAACTGAGGCTTCAAACTTGATGAAAACAGTGTCTCCCATATTGGAGTAGGGGCTGCTTGTGGTTATTAGGCATTTGCAAGCTCTCCGAAGTGTGTGCGCGGCAGGAGAGACAAATCCATGTTTTCGCGCCTTTTTTGCGATTTCAAGGTCGAAAAACACATAGGCCCCAAAATGAAAGAAACGGCTGCCGCGCCAAAACTATGGCTTCAAACTTGATGAAAACAGTCTCTCCCATAATAACTCACGGGCTGCTTGTGTTTTTTAGGCCTTTGCAAGCTCTCCGAAGTGTGTGCGCGGCAGGAGAGACAAATCAATGTTTTCGCGCCTTTTTTGCCATTTCCAGGTCGAAAAACACACAGGCCCCAAAAATAAAGAAATGGCTGTCCAGCCAAAACTGAGGCTTCAAACTTGATGAAAACAGTGTCTCCCATATTGGAGTAGGGGCTGCTTGTGGTTATTAGGCATTTGCAAGCTCTCCGAAGTGTGTGCGCGGCAGGAGAGACAAATCCATGTTTTCGCGCCTTTTTTGCGATTTCAAGGTCGAAAAACACATAGGCCCCAAAATGAAAGAAACGGCTGCCGCGCCAAAACTATGGCTTCAAACTTGATGAAAACAGTCTCTCCCATAATAACTCACGGGCTGCTTGTGTTTTTTAGGCCTTTGCACGCTATCAGAAGTGTGTGCGCGGCAGGAGAGACAAATCCATGTTTTCGCGCCTTTTTTGCCATTTCCAGGTCGAAGAAAACAAAGGCCCCAAAAATAAAGAAACGGCTGTCCAGCCAAAACTGAGGCTTCAAACTTGATTAAAACAGTCTCTCAGACAATAACTCAAGGGCCGCTTGTGTTTTTTAGGCCTTCGCAAGCTATCGGAAGTGTGTGCGCGGCAGGAGAGACAAATCCATGTTTTCGCGCCTTTTTTACGATTTCAAGGTCGAAAAACACATAGGCCCCAAAATGAAAGAAACGGCTGCCGCGCCAAAACTATGGCTTCAAACTTGATGAAAACATTCTCTCCCACAATAACTCAAGGGCAGCTTGTGTTTTTTAGGCCTTCGCAAGCTATCGGAAGTGTGTGCGCGGCAGGAGAGACAAATCAATGTTTTCGCGCCTTTTTTGCCATTTCCAGGTCGAAAAACACACAGGCCCCAAAAATAAAGAAATGGCTGTCCAGCCAAAACTGAGGCTTCAAACTTGATGAAAACAGTGTCTCCTATATTGGAGTAGGGGCTGCTTGTGGTTATTAGGCATTTGCAAGCTCTCCGAAGTGTGTGCGCAGCAGGAGAGACAAATCCATGTTTTTATGCCTTCTTTGGCATTTTCAGGTGGAGAAAAACACAATCCCGAAAGAAAAAGAAAAGGCTGCCGCGCCAACACTGAGGCTTCAAACTTGATGAAAACAGTGTCTCCCATAGTGGAGTAGGGGCTGCTTGTGGTTATTAGGCCTTTGCAAGCTCTCCGAAGTGTGTGCGCGGCAGGAGAGACAAATCAATGTTTTCGCGCCTTTTTTGCCATTTCCAGGTCGAAAAACACACAGGCCCCAAAAATAAAGAAATGGCTGTCCAGCCAAAACTGAGGCTTCAAACTTGATGAAAACAGTGTCTCCCATATTGGAGTAGGGGCTGCTTGTGGTTATTAGGCATTTGCAAGCTCTCCGAAGTGTGTGCGCAGCAGGAGAGACAAATCCATGTTTTTATGCCTTCTTTGGCATTTTCAGGTGGAGAAAAACACAATCCCGAAAGAGAAAGAAAAGGCTGCCGCGCCAACACTGAGGCTTCAAACTTGATGAAAACAGTGTCTCCCATAATGGAGTAGGGGCTGCTTGTGGTTATTAGGCATTTGCAAGCTCTCCGAAGTGTGTGCGCAGCAGGAGAGACAAATCCATGTTTTTATGCCTTCTTTGGCATTTTCAGGTGGAGAAAAACACAATCCCGAAAGAGAAAGAAAAGGCTGCCGCGCCAACACTGAGGCTTCAAACTTGATGAAAACAGTGTCTCCCATAGTGGAGTAGGGGCTGCTTGTGGTTATTAGGCCTTTGCAAGCTCTCCGAAGTGTGTGCGCAGCAGGAGAGACAAATCCATGTTTTTATGCCTTCTTTGGCATTTTCAGGTGGAGAAAAACACAATCCCGAAAGAGAAAGAAAAGGCTGCCGCGCCAACACTGAGGCTTCAAACTTGATGAAAACAGTGTCTCCCATATTGGAGTAGGGGCTGCTTGTGGTTATTAGGCATTTGCAAGCTCTCCGAAGTGTGTGCGCAGCAGGAGAGACAAATCCATGTTTTTATGCCTTCTTTGGCATTTTCAGGTGGAGAAAAACACAATCCCGAAAGAGAAAGAAAAGGCTGCCGCGCCAACACTGAGGCTTCAAACTTGATGAAAACAGTGTCTCCCATAGTGGAGTAGGGGCTGCTTGTGGTTATTAGGCCTTTGCAAGCTCTCCGAAGTGTGTGCGCGGCAGGAGAGACAAATCAATGTTTTCGCGCCTTTTTTGCCATTTCCAGGTCGAAAAACACACAGGCCCCAAAAATAAAGAAATGGCTGTCCAGCCAAAACTGAGGCTTCAAACTTGATGAAAACAGTGTCTCCCATATTGGAGTAGGGGCTGCTTGTGGTTATTAGGCATTTGCAAGCTCTCCGAAGTGTGTGCGCGGCAGGAGAGACAAATCCATGTTTTCGCGCCTTTTTTGCGATTTCAAGGTCGAAAAACACATAGGCCCCAAAATGAAAGAAACGGCTGCCGCGCCAAAACTATGGCTTCAAACTTGATGAAAACAGTCTCTCCCATAATAACTCACGGGCTGCTTGTGTTTTTTAGGCCTTTGCAAGCTCTCCGAAGTGTGTGCGCGGCAGGAGAGACAAATCAATGTTTTCGCGCCTTTTTTGCCATTTCCAGGTCGAAAAACACACAGGCCCCAAAAATAAAGAAATGGCTGTCCAGCCAAAACTGAGGCTTCAAACTTGATGAAAACAGTGTCTCCCATATTGGAGTAGGGGCTGCTTGTGGTTATTAGGCATTTGCAAGCTCTCCGAAGTGTGTGCGCGGCAGGAGAGACAAATCCATGTTTTCGCGCCTTTTTTGCGATTTCAAGGTCGAAAAACACATAGGCCCCAAAATGAAAGAAACGGCTGCCGCGCCAAAACTATGGCTTCAAACTTGATGAAAACAGTCTCTCCCATAATAACTCACGGGCTGCTTGTGTTTTTTAGGCCTTTGCACGCTATCAGAAGTGTGTGCGCGGCAGGAGAGACAAATCCATGTTTTCGCGCCTTTTTTGCCATTTCCAGGTCGAAGAAAACAAAGGCCCCAAAAATAAAGAAACGGCTGTCCAGCCAAAACTGAGGCTTCAAACTTGATTAAAACAGTCTCTCAGACAATAACTCAAGGGCCGCTTGTGTTTTTTAGGCCTTCGCAAGCTATCGGAAGTGTGTGCGCGGCAGGAGAGACAAATCCATGTTTTCGCGCCTTTTTTACGATTTCAAGGTCGAAAAACACATAGGCCCCAAAATGAAAGAAACGGCTGCCGCGCCAAAACTATGGCTTCAAACTTGATGAAAACATTCTCTCCCACAATAACTCAAGGGCAGCTTGTGTTTTTTAGGCCTTCGCAAGCTATCGGAAGTGTGTGCGCGGCAGGAGAGACAAATCAATGTTTTCGCGCCTTTTTTGCCATTTCCAGGTCGAAAAACACACAGGCCCCAAAAATAAAGAAATGGCTGTCCAGCCAAAACTGAGGCTTCAAACTTGATGAAAACAGTGTCTCCTATATTGGAGTAGGGGCTGCTTGTGGTTATTAGGCATTTGCAAGCTCTCCGAAGTGTGTGCGCAGCAGGAGAGACAAATCCATGTTTTTATGCCTTCTTTGGCATTTTCAGGTGGAGAAAAACACAATCCCGAAAGAAAAAGAAAAGGCTGCCGCGCCAACACTGAGGCTTCAAACTTGATGAAAACAGTGTCTCCCATAGTGGAGTAGGGGCTGCTTGTGGTTATTAGGCCTTTGCAAGCTCTCCGAAGTGTGTGCGCGGCAGGAGAGACAAATCAATGTTTTCGCGCCTTTTTTGCCATTTCCAGGTCGAAAAACACACAGGCCCCAAAAATAAAGAAATGGCTGTCCAGCCAAAACTGAGGCTTCAAACTTGATGAAAACAGTGTCTCCCATATTGGAGTAGGGGCTGCTTGTGGTTATTAGGCATTTGCAAGCTCTCCGAAGTGTGTGCGCAGCAGGAGAGACAAATCCATGTTTTTATGCCTTCTTTGGCATTTTCAGGTGGAGAAAAACACAATCCCGAAAGAGAAAGAAAAGGCTGCCGCGCCAACACTGAGGCTTCAAACTTGATGAAAACAGTGTCTCCCATAATGGAGTAGGGGCTGCTTGTGGTTATTAGGCATTTGCAAGCTCTCCGAAGTGTGTGCGCAGCAGGAGAGACAAATCCATGTTTTTATGCCTTCTTTGGCATTTTCAGGTGGAGAAAAACACAATCCCGAAAGAGAAAGAAAAGGCTGCCGCGCCAACACTGAGGCTTCAAACTTGATGAAAACAGTGTCTCCCATAGTGGAGTAGGGGCTGCTTGTGGTTATTAGGCCTTTGCAAGCTCTCCGAAGTGTGTGCGCAGCAGGAGAGACAAATCCATGTTTTTATGCCTTCTTTGGCATTTTCAGGTGGAGAAAAACACAATCCCGAAAGAGAAAGAAAAGGCTGCCGCGCCAACACTGAGGCTTCAAACTTGATGAAAACAGTGTCTCCCATATTGGAGTAGGGGCTGCTTGTGGTTATTAGGCATTTGCAAGCTCTCCGAAGTGTGTGCGCAGCAGGAGAGACAAATCCATGTTTTTATGCCTTCTTTGGCATTTTCAGGTGGAGAAAAACACAATCCCGAAAGAGAAAGAAAAGGCTGCCGCGCCAACACTGAGGCTTCAAACTTGATGAAAACAGTGTCTCCCATAGTGGAGTAGGGGCTGCTTGTGGTTATTAGGCCTTTGCAAGCTCTCCGAAGTGTGTGCGCAGCAGGAGAGACAAATCCATGTTTTTATGCCTTCTTTGGCATTTTCAGGTGGAGAAAAACACAATCCCGAAATCGCAAAAAAGGCGCGAAAACATGGATTTGTCTCTCCTGCCGCGCACACACTTCCGATAGCGTGCAAAGGCCTAAAAAACACAAGCAGCCCGTGAGTTATTATGGGAGAGACTGTTTTCATCAAGTTTGAAGCCTCAGTGTTGGCGCGGCAGCCTTTTCTTTCTCTTTCGGGATTGTGTTTTTCTCCACCTGAAAATGCCAAAGAAGGCATAAAAACATGGATTTGTCTCTCCTGCTGCGCACACACTTCGGAGAGCTTGCAAATGCCTAATAACCACAAGCAGCCCCTACTCCAATATGGGAGACACTGTTTTCATCAAGTTTGAAGCCTCAGTGTTGGCGCGGCAGCCTTTTCTTTCTCTTTCGGGATTGTGTTTTTCTCCACCTGAAAATGCCAAAGAAGGCATAAAAACATGGATTTGTCTCTCCTGCTGCGCACACACTTCGGAGAGCTTGCAAAGGCCTAATAACCACAAGCAGCCCCTACTCCACTATGGGAGACACTGTTTTCATCAAGTTTGAAGCCTCAGTGTTGGCGCGGCAGCCTTTTCTTTCTCTTTCGGGATTGTGTTTTTCTCCACCTGAAAATGCCAAAGAAGGCATAAAAACATGGATTTGTCTCTCCTGCTGCGCACACACTTCGGAGAGCTTGCAAATGCCTAATAACCACAAGCAGCCCCTACTCCAATATGGGAGACACTGTTTTCATCAAGTTTGAAGCCTCAGTGTTGGCGCGGCAGCCTTTTCTTTCTCTTTCGGGATTGTGTTTTTCTCCACCTGAAAATGCCAAAGAAGGCATAAAAACATGGATTTGTCTCTCCTGCTGCGCACACACTTCGGAGAGCTTGCAAAGGCCTAATAACCACAAGCAGCCCCTACTCCACTATGGGAGACACTGTTTTCATCAAGTTTGAAGCCTCAGTGTTGGCGCGGCAGCCTTTTCTTTCTCTTTCGGGATTGTGTTTTTCTCCACCTGAAAATGCCAAAGAAGGCATAAAAACATGGATTTGTCTCTCCTGCTGCGCACACACTTCGGAGAGCTTGCAAATGCCTAATAACCACAAGCAGCCCCTACTCCAATATGGGAGACACTGTTTTCATCAAGTTTGAAGCCTCAGTGTTGGCGCGGCAGCCTTTTCTTTCTCTTTCGGGATTGTGTTTTTCTCCACCTGAAAATGCCAAAGAAGGCATAAAAACATGGATTTGTCTCTCCTGCTGCGCACACACTTCGGAGAGCTTGCAAAGGCCTAATAACCACAAGCAGCCCCTACTCCACTATGGGAGACACTGTTTTCATCAAGTTTGAAGCCTCAGTGTTGGCGCGGCAGCCTTTTCTTTCTCTTTCGGGATTGTGTTTTTCTCCACCTGAAAATGCCAAAGAAGGCATAAAAACATGGATTTGTCTCTCCTGCTGCGCACACACTTCGGAGAGCTTGCAAATGCCTAATAACCACAAGCAGCCCCTACTCCATTATGGGAGACACTGTTTTCATCAAGTTTGAAGCCTCAGTGTTGGCGCGGCAGCCTTTTCTTTCTCTTTCGGGATTGTGTTTTTCTCCACCTGAAAATGCCAAAGAAGGCATAAAAACATGGATTTGTCTCTCCTGCTGCGCACACACTTCGGAGAGCTTGCAAATGCCTAATAACCACAAGCAGCCCCTACTCCAATATGGGAGACACTGTTTTCATCAAGTTTGAAGCCTCAGTTTTGGCTGGACAGCCATTTCTTTATTTTTGGGGCCTGTGTGTTTTTCGACCTGGAAATGGCAAAAAAGGCGCGAAAACATTGATTTGTCTCTCCTGCCGCGCACACACTTCGGAGAGCTTGCAAAGGCCTAATAACCACAAGCAGCCCCTACTCCACTATGGGAGACACTGTTTTCATCAAGTTTGAAGCCTCAGTGTTGGCGCGGCAGCCTTTTCTTTTTCTTTCGGGATTGTGTTTTTCTCCACCTGAAAATGCCAAAGAAGGCATAAAAACATGGATTTGTCTCTCCTGCTGCGCACACACTTCGGAGAGCTTGCAAATGCCTAATAACCACAAGCAGCCCCTACTCCAATATAGGAGACACTGTTTTCATCAAGTTTGAAGCCTCAGTTTTGGCTGGACAGCCATTTCTTTATTTTTGGGGCCTGTGTGTTTTTCGACCTGGAAATGGCAAAAAAGGCGCGAAAACATTGATTTGTCTCTCCTGCCGCGCACACACTTCCGATAGCTTGCGAAGGCCTAAAAAACACAAGCTGCCCTTGAGTTATTGTGGGAGAGAATGTTTTCATCAAGTTTGAAGCCATAGTTTTGGCGCGGCAGCCGTTTCTTTCATTTTGGGGCCTATGTGTTTTTCGACCTTGAAATCGTAAAAAAGGCGCGAAAACATGGATTTGTCTCTCCTGCCGCGCACACACTTCCGATAGCTTGCGAAGGCCTAAAAAACACAAGCGGCCCTTGAGTTATTGTCTGAGAGACTGTTTTAATCAAGTTTGAAGCCTCAGTTTTGGCTGGACAGCCGTTTCTTTATTTTTGGGGCCTTTGTTTTCTTCGACCTGGAAATGGCAAAAAAGGCGCGAAAACATGGATTTGTCTCTCCTGCCGCGCACACACTTCTGATAGCGTGCAAAGGCCTAAAAAACACAAGCAGCCCGTGAGTTATTATGGGAGAGACTGTTTTCATCAAGTTTGAAGCCATAGTTTTGGCGCGGCAGCCGTTTCTTTCATTTTGGGGCCTATGTGTTTTTCGACCTTGAAATCGCAAAAAAGGCGCGAAAACATGGATTTGTCTCTCCTGCCGCGCACACACTTCGGAGAGCTTGCAAATGCCTAATAACCACAAGCAGCCCCTACTCCAATATGGGAGACACTGTTTTCATCAAGTTTGAAGCCTCAGTTTTGGCTGGACAGCCATTTCTTTATTTTTGGGGCCTGTGTGTTTTTCGACCTGGAAATGGCAAAAAAGGCGCGAAAACATTGATTTGTCTCTCCTGCCGCGCACACACTTCGGAGAGCTTGCAAAGGCCTAAAAAACACAAGCAGCCCGTGAGTTATTATGGGAGAGACTGTTTTCATCAAGTTTGAAGCCATAGTTTTGGCGCGGCAGCCGTTTCTTTCATTTTGGGGCCTATGTGTTTTTCGACCTTGAAATCGCAAAAAAGGCGCGAAAACATGGATTTGTCTCTCCTGCCGCGCACACACTTCGGAGAGCTTGCAAATGCCTAATAACCACAAGCAGCCCCTACTCCAATATGGGAGACACTGTTTTCATCAAGTTTGAAGCCTCAGTTTTGGCTGGACAGCCATTTCTTTATTTTTGGGGCCTGTGTGTTTTTCGACCTGGAAATGGCAAAAAAGGCGCGAAAACATTGATTTGTCTCTCCTGCCGCGCACACACTTCGGAGAGCTTGCAAAGGCCTAATAACCACAAGCAGCCCCTACTCCACTATGGGAGACACTGTTTTCATCAAGTTTGAAGCCTCAGTGTTGGCGCGGCAGCCTTTTCTTTCTCTTTCGGGATTGTGTTTTTCTCCACCTGAAAATGCCAAAGAAGGCATAAAAACATGGATTTTTCTCTCCTGCTGCGCACACACTTCGGAGAGCTTGCAAATGCCTAATAACCACAAGCAGCCCCTACTCCAATATGGGAGACACTGTTTTCATCAAGTTTGAAGCCTCAGTGTTGGCGCGGCAGCCTTTTCTTTCTCTTTCGGGATTGTGTTTTTCTCCACCTGAAAATGCCAAAGAAGGCATAAAAACATGGATTTGTCTCTCCTGCTGCGCACACACTTCGGAGAGCTTGCAAAGGCCTAATAACCACAAGCAGCCCCTACTCCACTATGGGAGACACTGTTTTCATCAAGTTTGAAGCCTCAGTGTTGGCGCGGCAGCCTTTTCTTTCTCTTTCGGGATTGTGTTTTTCTCCACCTGAAAATGCCAAAGAAGGCATAAAAACATGGATTTGTCTCTCCTGCTGCGCACACACTTCGGAGAGCTTGCAAATGCCTAATAACCACAAGCAGCCCCTACTCCAATATGGGAGACACTGTTTTCATCAAGTTTGAAGCCTCAGTGTTGGCGCGGCAGCCTTTTCTTTCTCTTTCGGGATTGTGTTTTTCTCCACCTGAAAATGCCAAAGAAGGCATAAAAACATGGATTTGTCTTTCCTGCTGCGCACACACTTCGGAGAGCTTGCAAAGGCCTAATAACCACAAGCAGCCCCTACTCCACTATGGGAGACACTGTTTTCATCAAGTTTGAAGCCTCAGTGTTGGCGCGGCAGCCTTTTCTTTCTCTTTCGGGATTGTGTTTTTCTCCACCTGAAAATGCCAAAGAAGGCATAAAAACATGGATTTGTCTCTCCTGCTGCGCACACACTTCGGAGAGCTTGCAAATGCCTAATAACCACAAGCAGCCCCTACTCCAATATGGGAGACACTGTTTTCATCAAGTTTGAAGCCTCAGTGTTGGCGCGGCAGCCTTTTCTTTCTCTTTCGGGATTGTGTTTTTCTCCACCTGAAAATGCCAAAGAAGGCATAAAAACATGGATTTGTCTCTCCTGCTGCGCACACACTTCGGAGAGCTTGCAAAGGCCTAATAACCACAAGCAGCCCCTACTCCACTATGGGAGACACTGTTTTCATCAAGTTTGAAGCCTCAGTGTTGGCGCGGCAGCCTTTTCTTTCTCTTTCGGGATTGTGTTTTTCTCCACCTGAAAATGCCAAAGAAGGCATAAAAACATGGATTTGTCTCTCCTGCTGCGCACACACTTCGGAGAGCTTGCAAATGCCTAATAACCACAAGCAGCCCCTACTCCAATATGGGAGACACTGTTTTCATCAAGTTTGAAGCCTCAGTGTTGGCGCGGCAGCCTTTTCTTTCTCTTTCGGGATTGTGTTTTTCTCCACCTGAAAATGCCAAAGAAGGCATAAAAACATGGATTTGTCTCTCCTGCTGCGCACACACTTCGGAGAGCTTGCAAAGGCCTAATAACCACAAGCAGCCCCTACTCCACTATGGGAGACACTGTTTTCATCAAGTTTGAAGCCTCAGTGTTGGCGCGGCAGCCTTTTCTTTCTCTTTCGGGATTGTGTTTTTCTCCACCTGAAAATGCCAAAGAAGGCATAAAAACATGGATTTGTCTCTCCTGCTGCGCACACACTTCGGAGAGCTTGCAAATGCCTAATAACCACAAGCAGCCCCTACTCCATTATGGGAGACACTGTTTTCATCAAGTTTGAAGCCTCAGTGTTGGCGCGGCAGCCTTTTCTTTCTCTTTCGGGATTGTGTTTTTCTCCACCTGAAAATGCCAAAGAAGGCATAAAAACATGGATTTGTCTCTCCTGCTGCGCACACACTTCGGAGAGCTTGCAAATGCCTAATAACCACAAGCAGCCCCTACTCCAATATGGGAGACACTGTTTTCATCAAGTTTGAAGCCTCAGTTTTGGCTGGACAGCCATTTCTTTATTTTTGGGGCCTGTGTGTTTTTCGACCTGGAAATGGCAAAAAAGGCGCGAAAACATTGATTTGTCTCTCCTGCCGCGCACACACTTCGGAGAGCTTGCAAAGGCCTAATAACCACAAGCAGCCCCTACTCCACTATGGGAGACACTGTTTTCATCAAGTTTGAAGCCTCAGTGTTGGCGCGGCAGCCTTTTCTTTTTCTTTCGGGATTGTGTTTTTCTCCACCTGAAAATGCCAAAGAAGGCATAAAAACATGGATTTGTCTCTCCTGCTGCGCACACACTTCGGAGAGCTTGCAAATGCCTAATAACCACAAGCAGCCCCTACTCCAATATAGGAGACACTGTTTTCATCAAGTTTGAAGCCTCAGTTTTGGCTGGACAGCCATTTCTTTATTTTTGGGGCCTGTGTGTTTTTCGACCTGGAAATGGCAAAAAAGGCGCGAAAACATTGATTTGTCTCTCCTGCCGCGCACACACTTCGGAGAGCTTGCAAAGGCCTAAAAAACACAAGCAGCCCGTGAGTTATTATGGGAGAGACTGTTTTCATCAAGTTTGAAGCCATAGTTTTGGCGCGGCAGCCGTTTCTTTCATTTTGGGGCCTATGTGTTTTTCGACCTTGAAATCGCAAAAAAGGCGCGAAAACATGGATTTGTCTCTCCTGCCGCGCACACACTTCGGAGAGCTTGCAAATGCCTAATAACCACAAGCAGCCCCTACTCCAATATGGGAGACACTGTTTTCATCAAGTTTGAAGCCTCAGTTTTGGCTGGACAGCCATTTCTTTATTTTTGGGGCCTGTGTGTTTTTCGACCTGGAAATGGCAAAAAAGGCGCGAAAACATTGATTTGTCTCTCCTGCCGCGCACACACTTCGGAGAGCTTGCAAAGGCCTAATAACCACAAGCAGCCCCTACTCCACTATGGGAGACACTGTTTTCATCAAGTTTGAAGCCTCAGTGTTGGCGCGGCAGCCTTTTCTTTCTCTTTCGGGATTGTGTTTTTCTCCACCTGAAAATGCCAAAGAAGGCATAAAAACATGGATTTGTCTCTCCTGCTGCGCACACACTTCGGAGAGCTTGCAAATGCCTAATAACCACAAGCAGCCCCTACTCCAATATGGGAGACACTGTTTTCATCAAGTTTGAAGCCTCAGTGTTGGCGCGGCAGCCTTTTCTTTCTCTTTCGGGATTGTGTTTTTCTCCACCTGAAAATGCCAAAGAAGGCATAAAAACATGGATTTGTCTCTCCTGCTGCGCACACACTTCGGAGAGCTTGCAAAGGCCTAATAACCACAAGCAGCCCCTACTCCACTATGGGAGACACTGTTTTCATCAAGTTTGAAGCCTCAGTGTTGGCGCGGCAGCCTTTTCTTTCTCTTTCGGGATTGTGTTTTTCTCCACCTGAAAATGCCAAAGAAGGCATAAAAACATGGATTTGTCTCTCCTGCTGCGCACACACTTCGGAGAGCTTGCAAATGCCTAATAACCACAAGCAGCCCCTACTCCAATATGGGAGACACTGTTTTCATCAAGTTTGAAGCCTCAGTGTTGGCGCGGCAGCCTTTTCTTTCTCTTTCGGGATTGTGTTTTTCTCCACCTGAAAATGCCAAAGAAGGCATAAAAACATGGATTTGTCTTTCCTGCTGCGCACACACTTCGGAGAGCTTGCAAAGGCCTAATAACCACAAGCAGCCCCTACTCCACTATGGGAGACACTGTTTTCATCAAGTTTGAAGCCTCAGTGTTGGCGCGGCAGCCTTTTCTTTCTCTTTCGGGATTGTGTTTTTCTCCACCTGAAAATGCCAAAGAAGGCATAAAAACATGGATTTGTCTCTCCTGCTGCGCACACACTTCGGAGAGCTTGCAAATGCCTAATAACCACAAGCAGCCCCTACTCCAATATGGGAGACACTGTTTTCATCAAGTTTGAAGCCTCAGTGTTGGCGCGGCAGCCTTTTCTTTCTCTTTCGGGATTGTGTTTTTCTCCACCTGAAAATGCCAAAGAAGGCATAAAAACATGGATTTGTCTCTCCTGCTGCGCACACACTTCGGAGAGCTTGCAAAGGCCTAATAACCACAAGCAGCCCCTACTCCACTATGGGAGACACTGTTTTCATCAAGTTTGAAGCCTCAGTGTTGGCGCGGCAGCCTTTTCTTTCTCTTTCGGGATTGTGTTTTTCTCCACCTGAAAATGCCAAAGAAGGCATAAAAACATGGATTTGTCTCTCCTGCTGCGCACACACTTCGGAGAGCTTGCAAATGCCTAATAACCACAAGCAGCCCCTACTCCATTATGGGAGACACTGTTTTCATCAAGTTTGAAGCCTCAGTGTTGGCGCGGCAGCCTTTTCTTTCTCTTTCGGGATTGTGTTTTTCTCCACCTGAAAATGCCAAAGAAGGCATAAAAACATGGATTTGTCTCTCCTGCTGCGCACACACTTCGGAGAGCTTGCAAATGCCTAATAACCACAAGCAGCCCCTACTCCAATATGGGAGACACTGTTTTCATCAAGTTTGAAGCCTCAGTTTTGGCTGGACAGCCATTTCTTTATTTTTGGGGCCTGTGTGTTTTTCGACCTGGAAATGGCAAAAAAGGCGCGAAAACATTGATTTGTCTCTCCTGCCGCGCACACACTTCGGAGAGCTTGCAAAGGCCTAATAACCACAAGCAGCCCCTACTCCACTATGGGAGACACTGTTTTCATCAAGTTTGAAGCCTCAGTGTTGGCGCGGCAGCCTTTTCTTTTTCTTTCGGGATTGTGTTTTTCTCCACCTGAAAATGCCAAAGAAGGCATAAAAACATGGATTTGTCTCTCCTGCTGCGCACACACTTCGGAGAGCTTGCAAATGCCTAATAACCACAAGCAGCCCCTACTCCAATATAGGAGACACTGTTTTCATCAAGTTTGAAGCCTCAGTTTTGGCTGGACAGCCATTTCTTTATTTTTGGGGCCTGTGTGTTTTTCGACCTGGAAATGGCAAAAAAGGCGCGAAAACATTGATTTGTCTCTCCTGCCGCGCACACACTTCCGATAGCTTGCGAAGGCCTAAAAAACACAAGCTGCCCTTGAGTTATTGTGGGAGAGAATGTTTTCATCAAGTTTGAAGCCATAGTTTTGGCGCGGCAGCCGTTTCTTTCATTTTGGGGCCTATGTGTTTTTCGACCTTGAAATCGTAAAAAAGGCGCGAAAACATGGATTTGTCTCTCCTGCCGCGCACACACTTCCGATAGCTTGCGAAGGCCTAAAAAACACAAGCGGCCCTTGAGTTATTGTCTGAGAGACTGTTTTAATCAAGTTTGAAGCCTCAGTTTTGGCTGGACAGCCGTTTCTTTATTTTTGGGGCCTTTGTTTTCTTCGACCTGGAAATGGCAAAAAAGGCGCGAAAACATGGATTTGTCTCTCCTGCCGCGCACACACTTCTGATAGCGTGCAAAGGCCTAAAAAACACAAGCAGCCCGTGAGTTATTATGGGAGAGACTGTTTTCATCAAGTTTGAAGCCATAGTTTTGGCGCGGCAGCCGTTTCTTTCATTTTGGGGCCTATGTGTTTTTCGACCTTGAAATCGCAAAAAAGGCGCGAAAACATGGATTTGTCTCTCCTGCCGCGCACACACTTCGGAGAGCTTGCAAATGCCTAATAACCACAAGCAGCCCCTACTCCAATATGGGAGACACTGTTTTCATCAAGTTTGAAGCCTCAGTTTTGGCTGGACAGCCATTTCTTTATTTTTGGGGCCTGTGTGTTTTTCGACCTGGAAATGGCAAAAAAGGCGCGAAAACATTGATTTGTCTCTCCTGCCGCGCACACACTTCGGAGAGCTTGCAAAGGCCTAAAAAACACAAGCAGCCCGTGAGTTATTATGGGAGAGACTGTTTTCATCAAGTTTGAAGCCATAGTTTTGGCGCGGCAGCCGTTTCTTTCATTTTGGGGCCTATGTGTTTTTCGACCTTGAAATCGCAAAAAAGGCGCGAAAACATGGATTTGTCTCTCCTGCCGCGCACACACTTCGGAGAGCTTGCAAATGCCTAATAACCACAAGCAGCCCCTACTCCAATATGGGAGACACTGTTTTCATCAAGTTTGAAGCCTCAGTTTTGGCTGGACAGCCATTTCTTTATTTTTGGGGCCTGTGTGTTTTTCGACCTGGAAATGGCAAAAAAGGCGCGAAAACATTGATTTGTCTCTCCTGCCGCGCACACACTTCGGAGAGCTTGCAAAGGCCTAATAACCACAAGCAGCCCCTACTCCACTATGGGAGACACTGTTTTCATCAAGTTTGAAGCCTCAGTGTTGGCGCGGCAGCCTTTTCTTTCTCTTTCGGGATTGTGTTTTTCTCCACCTGAAAATGCCAAAGAAGGCATAAAAACATGGATTTGTCTCTCCTGCTGCGCACACACTTCGGAGAGCTTGCAAATGCCTAATAACCACAAGCAGCCCCTACTCCAATATGGGAGACACTGTTTTCATCAAGTTTGAAGCCTCAGTGTTGGCGCGGCAGCCTTTTCTTTCTCTTTCGGGATTGTGTTTTTCTCCACCTGAAAATGCCAAAGAAGGCATAAAAACATGGATTTGTCTCTCCTGCTGCGCACACACTTCGGAGAGCTTGCAAAGGCCTAATAACCACAAGCAGCCCCTACTCCACTATGGGAGACACTGTTTTCATCAAGTTTGAAGCCTCAGTGTTGGCGCGGCAGCCTTTTCTTTCTCTTTCGGGATTGTGTTTTTCTCCACCTGAAAATGCCAAAGAAGGCATAAAAACATGGATTTGTCTCTCCTGCTGCGCACACACTTCGGAGAGCTTGCAAATGCCTAATAACCACAAGCAGCCCCTACTCCAATATGGGAGACACTGTTTTCATCAAGTTTGAAGCCTCAGTGTTGGCGCGGCAGCCTTTTCTTTCTCTTTCGGGATTGTGTTTTTCTCCACCTGAAAATGCCAAAGAAGGCATAAAAACATGGATTTGTCTCTCCTGCTGCGCACACACTTCGGAGAGCTTGCAAAGTCTAATAACCACAAGCAGCCCCTACTCCACTATGGGAGACACTGTTTTCATCAAGTTTGAAGCCTCAGTGTTGGCGCGGCAGCCTTTTCTTTCTCTTTCGGGATTGTGTTTTTCTCCACCTGAAAATGCCAAAGAAGGCATAAAAACATGGATTTGTCTCTCCTGCTGCGCACACACTTCGGAGAGCTTGCAAATGCCTAATAACCACAAGCAGCCCCTACTCCATTATGGGAGACACTGTTTTCATCAAGTTTGAAGCCTCAGTGTTGGCGCGGCAGCCTTTTCTTTCTCTTTCGGGATTGTGTTTTTCTCCACCTGAAAATGCCAAAGAAGGCATAAAAACATGGATTTGTCTCTCCTGCTGCGCACACACTTCGGAGAGCTTGCAAATGCCTAATAACCACAAGCAGCCCCTACTCCAATATGGGAGACACTGTTTTCATCAAGTTTGAAGCCTCAGTTTTGGCTGGACAGCCATTTCTTTATTTTTGGGGCCTGTGTGTTTTTCGACCTGGAAATGGCAAAAAAGGCGCGAAAACATTGATTTGTCTCTCCTGCCGCGCACACACTTCGGAGAGCTTGCAAAGGCCTAATAACCACAAGCAGCCCCTACTCCACTATGGGAGACACTGTTTTCATCAAGTTTGAAGCCTCAGTGTTGGCGCGGCAGCCTTTTCTTTTTCTTTCGGGATTGTGTTTTTCTCCACCTGAAAATGCCAAAGAAGGCATAAAAACATGGATTTGTCTCTCCTGCTGCGCACACACTTCGGAGAGCTTGCAAATGCCTAATAACCACAAGCAGCCCCTACTCCAATATAGGAGACACTGTTTTCATCAAGTTTGAAGCCTCAGTTTTGGCTGGACAGCCATTTCTTTATTTTTGGGGCCTGTGTGTTTTTCGACCTGGAAATGGCAAAAAAGGCGCGAAAACATTGATTTGTCTCTCCTGCCGCGCACACACTTCCGATAGCTTGCGAAGGCCTAAAAAACACAAGCTGCCCTTGAGTTATTGTGGGAGAGAATGTTTTCATCAAGTTTGAAGCCATAGTTTTGGCGCGGCAGCCGTTTCTTTCATTTTGGGGCCTATGTGTTTTTCGACCTTGAAATCGTAAAAAAGGCGCGAAAACATGGATTTGTCTCTCCTGCCGCGCACACACTTCCGATAGCTTGCGAAGGCCTAAAAAACACAAGCGGCCCTTGAGTTATTGTCTGAGAGACTGTTTTAATCAAGTTTGAAGCCTCAGTTTTGGCTGGACAGCCGTTTCTTTATTTTTGGGGCCTTTGTTTTCTTCGACCTGGAAATGGCAAAAAAGGCGCGAAAACATGGATTTGTCTCTCCTGCCGCGCACACACTTCTGATAGCGTGCAAAGGCCTAAAAAACACAAGCAGCCCGTGAGTTATTATGGGAGAGACTGTTTTCATCAAGTTTGAAGCCATAGTTTTGGCGCGGCAGCCGTTTCTTTCATTTTGGGGCCTATGTGTTTTTCGACCTTGAAATCGCAAAAAAGGCGCGAAAACATGGATTTGTCTCTCCTGCCGCGCACACACTTCGGAGAGCTTGCAAATGCCTAATAACCACAAGCAGCCCCTACTCCAATATGGGAGACACTGTTTTCATCAAGTTTGAAGCCTCAGTTTTGGCTGGACAGCCATTTCTTTATTTTTGGGGCCTGTGTGTTTTTCGACCTGGAAATGGCAAAAAAGGCGCGAAAACATTGATTTGTCTCTCCTGCCGCGCACACACTTCGGAGAGCTTGCAAAGGCCTAAAAAACACAAGCAGCCCGTGAGTTATTATGGGAGAGACTGTTTTCATCAAGTTTGAAGCCATAGTTTTGGCGCGGCAGCCGTTTCTTTCATTTTGGGGCCTATGTGTTTTTCGACCTTGAAATCGCAAAAAAGGCGCGAAAACATGGATTTGTCTCTCCTGCCGCGCACACACTTCGGAGAGCTTGCAAATGCCTAATAACCACAAGCAGCCCCTACTCCAATATGGGAGACACTGTTTTCATCAAGTTTGAAGCCTCAGTTTTGGCTGGACAGCCATTTCTTTATTTTTGGGGCCTGTGTGTTTTTCGACCTGGAAATGGCAAAAAAGGCGCGAAAACATTGATTTGTCTCTCCTGCCGCGCACACACTTCGGAGAGCTTGCAAAGGCCTAATAACCACAAGCAGCCCCTACTCCACTATGGGAGACACTGTTTTCATCAAGTTTGAAGCCTCAGTGTTGGCGCGGCAGCCTTTTCTTTCTCTTTCGGGATTGTGTTTTTCTCCACCTGAAAATGCCAAAGAAGGCATAAAAACATGGATTTGTCTCTCCTGCTGCGCACACACTTCGGAGAGCTTGCAAATGCCTAATAACCACAAGCAGCCCCTACTCCAATATGGGAGACACTGTTTTCATCAAGTTTGAAGCCTCAGTGTTGGCGCGGCAGCCTTTTCTTTCTCTTTCGGGATTGTGTTTTTCTCCACCTGAAAATGCCAAAGAAGGCATAAAAACATGGATTTGTCTCTCCTGCTGCGCACACACTTCGGAGAGCTTGCAAAGGCCTAATAACCACAAGCAGCCCCTACTCCACTATGGGAGACACTGTTTTCATCAAGTTTGAAGCCTCAGTGTTGGCGCGGCAGCCTTTTCTTTCTCTTTCGGGATTGTGTTTTTCTCCACCTGAAAATGCCAAAGAAGGCATAAAAACATGGATTTGTCTCTCCTGCTGCGCACACACTTCGGAGAGCTTGCAAATGCCTAATAACCACAAGCAGCCCCTACTCCAATATGGGAGACACTGTTTTCATCAAGTTTGAAGCCTCAGTGTTGGCGCGGCAGCCTTTTCTTTCTCTTTCGGGATTGTGTTTTTCTCCACCTGAAAATGCCAAAGAAGGCATAAAAACATGGATTTGTCTCTCCTGCTGCGCACACACTTCGGAGAGCTTGCAAAGGCCTAATAACCACAAGCAGCCCCTACTCCACTATGGGAGACACTGTTTTCATCAAGTTTGAAGCCTCAGTGTTGGCGCGGCAGCCTTTTCTTTCTCTTTCGGGATTGTGTTTTTCTCCACCTGAAAATGCCAAAGAAGGCATAAAAACATGGATTTGTCTCTCCTGCTGCGCACACACTTCGGAGAGCTTGCAAATGCCTAATAACCACAAGCAGCCCCTACTCCATTATGGGAGACACTGTTTTCATCAAGTTTGAAGCCTCAGTGTTGGCGCGGCAGCCTTTTCTTTCTCTTTCGGGATTGTGTTTTTCTCCACCTGAAAATGCCAAAGAAGGCATAAAAACATGGATTTGTCTCTCCTGCTGCGCACACACTTCGGAGAGCTTGCAAATGCCTAATAACCACAAGCAGCCCCTACTCCAATATGGGAGACACTGTTTTCATCAAGTTTGAAGCCTCAGTTTTGGCTGGACAGCCATTTCTTTATTTTTGGGGCCTGTGTGTTTTTCGACCTGGAAATGGCAAAAAAGGCGCGAAAACATTGATTTGTCTCTCCTGCCGCGCACACACTTCGGAGAGCTTGCAAAGGCCTAATAACCACAAGCAGCCCCTACTCCACTATGGGAGACACTGTTTTCATCAAGTTTGAAGCCTCAGTGTTGGCGCGGCAGCCTTTTCTTTTTCTTTCGGGATTGTGTTTTTCTCCACCTGAAAATGCCAAAGAAGGCATAAAAACATGGATTTGTCTCTCCTGCTGCGCACACACTTCGGAGAGCTTGCAAATGCCTAATAACCACAAGCAGCCCCTACTCCAATATAGGAGACACTGTTTTCATCAAGTTTGAAGCCTCAGTTTTGGCTGGACAGCCATTTCTTTATTTTTGGGGCCTGTGTGTTTTTCGACCTGGAAATGGCAAAAAAGGCGCGAAAACATTGATTTGTCTCTCCTGCCGCGCACACACTTCCGATAGCTTGCGAAGGCCTAAAAAACACAAGCTGCCCTTGAGTTATTGTGGGAGAGAATGTTTTCATCAAGTTTGAAGCCATAGTTTTGGCGCGGCAGCCGTTTCTTTCATTTTGGGGCCTATGTGTTTTTCGACCTTGAAATCGTAAAAAAGGCGCGAAAACATGGATTTGTCTCTCCTGCCGCGCACACACTTCCGATAGCTTGCGAAGGCCTAAAAAACACAAGCGGCCCTTGAGTTATTGTCTGAGAGACTGTTTTAATCAAGTTTGAAGCCTCAGTTTTGGCTGGACAGCCGTTTCTTTATTTTTGGGGCCTTTGTTTTCTTCGACCTGGAAATGGCAAAAAAGGCGCGAAAACATGGATTTGTCTCTCCTGCCGCGCACACACTTCTGATAGCGTGCAAAGGCCTAAAAAACACAAGCAGCCCGTGAGTTATTATGGGAGAGACTGTTTTCATCAAGTTTGAAGCCATAGTTTTGGCGCGGCAGCCGTTTCTTTCATTTTGGGGCCTATGTGTTTTTCGACCTTGAAATCGCAAAAAAGGCGCGAAAACATGGATTTGTCTCTCCTGCCGCGCACACACTTCGGAGAGCTTGCAAATGCCTAATAACCACAAGCAGCCCCTACTCCAATATGGGAGACACTGTTTTCATCAAGTTTGAAGCCTCAGTTTTGGCTGGACAGCCATTTCTTTATTTTTGGGGCCTGTGTGTTTTTCGACCTGGAAATGGCAAAAAAGGCGCGAAAACATTGATTTGTCTCTCCTGCCGCGCACACACTTCGGAGAGCTTGCAAAGGCCTAAAAAACACAAGCAGCCCGTGAGTTATTATGGGAGAGACTGTTTTCATCAAGTTTGAAGCCATAGTTTTGGCGCGGCAGCCGTTTCTTTCATTTTGGGGCCTATGTGTTTTTCGACCTTGAAATCGCAAAAAAGGCGCGAAAACATGGATTTGTCTCTCCTGCCGCGCACACACTTCGGAGAGCTTGCAAATGCCTAATAACCACAAGCAGCCCCTACTCCAATATGGGAGACACTGTTTTCATCAAGTTTGAAGCCTCAGTTTTGGCTGGACAGCCATTTCTTTATTTTTGGGGCCTGTGTGTTTTTCGACCTGGAAATGGCAAAAAAGGCGCGAAAACATTGATTTGTCTCTCCTGCCGCGCACACACTTCGGAGAGCTTGCAAAGGCCTAATAACCACAAGCAGCCCCTACTCCACTATGGGAGACACTGTTTTCATCAAGTTTGAAGCCTCAGTGTTGGCGCGGCAGCCTTTTCTTTCTCTTTCGGGATTGTGTTTTTCTCCACCTGAAAATGCCAAAGAAGGCATAAAAACATGGATTTGTCTCTCCTGCTGCGCACACACTTCGGAGAGCTTGCAAATGCCTAATAACCACAAGCAGCCCCTACTCCAATATGGGAGACACTGTTTTCATCAAGTTTGAAGCCTCAGTGTTGGCGCGGCAGCCTTTTCTTTCTCTTTCGGGATTGTGTTTTTCTCCACCTGAAAATGCCAAAGAAGGCATAAAAACATGGATTTGTCTCTCCTGCTGCGCACACACTTCGGAGAGCTTGCAAAGGCCTAATAACCACAAGCAGCCCCTACTCCACTATGGGAGACACTGTTTTCATCAAGTTTGAAGCCTCAGTGTTGGCGCGGCAGCCTTTTCTTTCTCTTTCGGGATTGTGTTTTTCTCCACCTGAAAATGCCAAAGAAGGCATAAAAACATGGATTTGTCTCTCCTGCTGCGCACACACTTCGGAGAGCTTGCAAATGCCTAATAACCACAAGCAGCCCCTACTCCAATATGGGAGACACTGTTTTCATCAAGTTTGAAGCCTCAGTGTTGGCGCGGCAGCCTTTTCTTTCTCTTTCGGGATTGTGTTTTTCTCCACCTGAAAATGCCAAAGAAGGCATAAAAACATGGATTTGTCTCTCCTGCTGCGCACACACTTCGGAGAGCTTGCAAAGGCCTAATAACCACAAGCAGCCCCTACTCCACTATGGGAGACACTGTTTTCATCAAGTTTGAAGCCTCAGTGTTGGCGCGGCAGCCTTTTCTTTCTCTTTCGGGATTGTGTTTTTCTCCACCTGAAAATGCCAAAGAAGGCATAAAAACATGGATTTGTCTCTCCTGCTGCGCACACACTTCGGAGAGCTTGCAAATGCCTAATAACCACAAGCAGCCCCTACTCCATTATGGGAGACACTGTTTTCATCAAGTTTGAAGCCTCAGTGTTGGCGCGGCAGCCTTTTCTTTCTCTTTCGGGATTGTGTTTTTCTCCACCTGAAAATGCCAAAGAAGGCATAAAAACATGGATTTGTCTCTCCTGCTGCGCACACACTTCGGAGAGCTTGCAAATGCCTAATAACCACAAGCAGCCCCTACTCCAATATGGGAGACACTGTTTTCATCAAGTTTGAAGCCTCAGTTTTGGCTGGACAGCCATTTCTTTATTTTTGGGGCCTGTGTGTTTTTCGACCTGGAAATGGCAAAAAAGGCGCGAAAACATTGATTTGTCTCTCCTGCCGCGCACACACTTCGGAGAGCTTGCAAAGGCCTAATAACCACAAGCAGCCCCTACTCCACTATGGGAGACACTGTTTTCATCAAGTTTGAAGCCTCAGTGTTGGCGCGGCAGCCTTTTCTTTTTCTTTCGGGATTGTGTTTTTCTCCACCTGAAAATGCCAAAGAAGGCATAAAAACATGGATTTGTCTCTCCTGCTGCGCACACACTTCGGAGAGCTTGCAAATGCCTAATAACCACAAGCAGCCCCTACTCCAATATAGGAGACACTGTTTTCATCAAGTTTGAAGCCTCAGTTTTGGCTGGACAGCCATTTCTTTATTTTTGGGGCCTGTGTGTTTTTCGACCTGGAAATGGCAAAAAAGGCGCGAAAACATTGATTTGTCTCTCCTGCCGCGCACACACTTCCGATAGCTTGCGAAGGCCTAAAAAACACAAGCTGCCCTTGAGTTATTGTGGGAGAGAATGTTTTCATCAAGTTTGAAGCCATAGTTTTGGCGCGGCAGCCGTTTCTTTCATTTTGGGGCCTATGTGTTTTTCGACCTTGAAATCGTAAAAAAGGCGCGAAAACATGGATTTGTCTCTCCTGCCGCGCACACACTTCCGATAGCTTGCGAAGGCCTAAAAAACACAAGCGGCCCTTGAGTTATTGTCTGAGAGACTGTTTTAATCAAGTTTGAAGCCTCAGTTTTCGCTGGACAGCCGTTTCTTTATTTTTGGGGCCTTTGTTTTCTTCGACCTGGAAATGGCAAAAAAGGCGCGAAAACATGGATTTGTCTCTCCTGCCGCGCACACACTTCTGATAGCGTGCAAAGGCCTAAAAAACACAAGCAGCCCGTGAGTTATTATGGGAGAGACTGTTTTCATCAAGTTTGAAGCCATAGTTTTGGCGCGGCAGCCGTTTCTTTCATTTTGGGGCCTATGTGTTTTTCGACCTTGAAATCGCAAAAAAGGCGCGAAAACATGGATTTGTCTCTCCTGCCGCGCACACACTTCGGAGAGCTTGCAAATGCCTAATAACCACAAGCAGCCCCTACTCCAATATGGGAGACACTGTTTTCATCAAGTTTGAAGCCTCAGTTTTGGCTGGACAGCCATTTCTTTATTTTTGGGGCCTGTGTGTTTTTCGACCTGGAAATGTCAAAAAAGGCGCGAAAACATTGATTTGTCTCTCCTGCCGCGCACACACTTCGGAGAGCTTGCAAAGGCCTAAAAAACACAAGCAGCCCGTGAGTTATTATGGGAGAGACTGTTTTCATCAAGTTTGAAGCCATAGTTTTGGCGCGGCAGCCGTTTCTTTCATTTTGGGGCCTATGTGTTTTTCGACCTTGAAATCGCAAAAAAGGCGCGAAAACATGGATTTGTCTCTCCTGCCGCGCACACACTTCGGAGAGCTTGCAAATGCCTAATAACCACAAGCAGCCCCTACTCCAATATGGGAGACACTGTTTTCATCAAGTTTGAAGCCTCAGTTTTGGCTGGACAGCCATTTCTTTATTTTTGGGGCCTGTGTGTTTTTCGACCTGGAAATGGCAAAAAAGGCGCGAAAACATTGATTTGTCTCTCCTGCCGCGCACACACTTCGGAGAGCTTGCAAAGGCCAAATAACCACAAGCAGCCCCTACTCCACTATGGGAGACACTGTTTTCATCAAGTTTGAAGCCTCAGTGTTGGCGCGGCAGCCTTTTCTTTCTCTTTCGGGATTGTGTTTTTCTCCACCTGAAAATGCCAAAGAAGGCATAAAAACATGGATTTGTCTCTCCTGCTGCGCACACACTTCGGAGAGCTTGCAAATGCCTAATAACCACAAGCAGCCCCTACTCCAATATGGGAGACACTGTTTTCATCAAGTTTGAAGCCTCAGTGTTGGCGCGGCAGCCTTTTCTTTCTCTTTCGGGATTGTGTTTTTCTCCACCTGAAAATGCCAAAGAAGGCATAAAAACATGGATTTGTCTCTCCTGCTGCGCACACACTTCGGAGAGCTTGCAAAGGCCTAATAACCACAAGCAGCCCCTACTCCACTATGGGAGACACTGTTTTCATCAAGTTTGAAGCCTCAGTGTTGGCGCGGCAGCCTTTTCTTTCTCTTTCGGGATTGTGTTTTTCTCCACCTGAAAATGCCAAAGAAGGCATAAAAACATGGATTTGTCTCTCCTGCTGCGCACACACTTCGGAGAGCTTGCAAATGCCTAATAACCACAAGCAGCCCCTACTCCAATATGGGAGACACTGTTTTCATCAAGTTTGAAGCCTCAGTGTTGGCGCGGCAGCCTTTTCTTTCTCTTTCGGGATTGTGTTTTTCTCCACCTGAAAATGCCAAAGAAGGCATAAAAACATGGATTTGTCTCTCCTGCTGCGCACACACTTCGGAGAGCTTGCAAAGGCCTAATAACCACAAGCAGCCCCTACTCCACTATGGGAGACACTGTTTTCATCAAGTTTGAAGCCTCAGTGTTGGCGCGGCAGCCTTTTCTTTCTCTTTCGGGATTGTGTTTTTCTCCACCTGAAAATGCCAAAGAAGGCATAAAAACATGGATTTGTCTCTCCTGCTGCGCACACACTTCGGAGAGCTTGCAAATGCCTAATAACCACAAGCAGCCCCTACTCCATTATGGGAGACACTGTTTTCATCAAGTTTGAAGCCTCAGTGTTGGCGCGGCAGCCTTTTCTTTCTCTTTCGGGATTGTGTTTTTCTCCACCTGAAAATGCCAAAGAAGGCATAAAAACATGGATTTGTCTCTCCTGCTGCGCACACACTTCGGAGAGCTTGCAAATGCCTAATAACCACAAGCAGCCCCTACTCCAATATGGGAGACACTGTTTTCATCAAGTTTGAAGCCTCAGTTTTGGCTGGACAGCCATTTCTTTATTTTTGGGGCCTGTGTGTTTTTCGACCTGGAAATGGCAAAAAAGGCGCGAAAACATTGATTTGTCTCTCCTGCCGCGCACACACTTCGGAGAGCTTGCAAAGGCCTAATAACCACAAGCAGCCCCTACTCCACTATGGGAGACACTGTTTTCATCAAGTTTGAAGTCTCAGTGTTGGCGCGGCAGCCTTTTCTTTTTCTTTCGGGATTGTGTTTTTCTCCACCTGAAAATGCCAAAGAAGGCATAAAAACATGGATTTGTCTCTCCTGCTGCGCACACACTTCGGAGAGCTTGCAAATGCCTAATAACCACAAGCAGCCCCTACTCCAATATAGGAGACACTGTTTTCATCAAGTTTGAAGCCTCAGTTTTGGCTGGACAGCCATTTCTTTATTTTTGGGGCCTGTGTGTTTTTCGACCTGGAAATGGCAAAAAAGGCGCGAAAACATTGATTTGTCTCTCCTGCCGCGCACACACTTCCGATAGCTTGCGAAGGCCTAAAAAACACAAGCTGCCCTTGAGTTATTGTGGGAGAGAATGTTTTCATCAAGTTTGAAGCCATAGTTTTGGCGCGGCAGCCGTTTCTTTCATTTTGGGGCCTATGTGTTTTTCGACCTTGAAATCGTAAAAAAGGCGCGAAAACATGGATTTGTCTCTCCTGCCGCGCACACACTTCCGATAGCTTGCGAAGGCCTAAAAAACACAAGCGGCCCTTGAGTTATTGTCTGAGAGACTGTTTTAATCAAGTTTGAAGCCTCAGTTTTGGCTGGACAGCCGTTTCTTTATTTTTGGGGCCTTTGTTTTCTTCGACCTGGAAATGGCAAAAAAGGCGCGAAAACATGGATTTGTCTCTCCTGCCGCGCACACACTTCTGATAGCGTGCAAAGGCCTAAAAAACACAAGCAGCCCGTGAGTTATTATGGGAGAGACTGTTTTCATCAAGTTTGAAGCCATAGTTTTGGCGCGGCAGCCGTTTCTTTCATTTTGGGGCCTATGTGTTTTTCGACCTTGAAATCGCAAAAAAGGCGCGAAAACATGGATTTGTCTCTCCTGCCGCGCACACACTTCGGAGAGCTTGCAAATGCCTAATAACCACAAGCAGCCCCTACTCCAATATGGGAGACACTGTTTTCATCAAGTTTGAAGCCTCAGTTTTGGCTGGACAGCCATTTCTTTATTTTTGGGGCCTGTGTGTTTTTCGACCTGGAAATGGCAAAAAAGGCGCGAAAACATTGATTTGTCTCTCCTGCCGCGCACACACTTCGGAGAGCTTGCAAAGGCCTAAAAAACACAAGCAGCCCGTGAGTTATTATGGGAGAGACTGTTTTCATCAAGTTTGAAGCCATAGTTTTGGCGCGGCAGCCGTTTCTTTCATTTTGGGGCCTATGTGTTTTTCGACCTTGAAATCGCAAAAAAGGCGCGAAAACATGGATTTGTCTCTCCTGCCGCGCACACACTTCGGAGAGCTTGCAAATGCCTAATAACCACAAGCAGCCCCTACTCCAATATGGGAGACACTGTTTTCATCAAGTTTGAAGCCTCAGTTTTGGCTGGACAGCCATTTCTTTATTTTTGGGGCCTGTGTGTTTTTCGACCTGGAAATGGCAAAAAAGGCGCGAAAACATTGATTTGTCTCTCCTGCCGCGCACACACTTCGGAGAGCTTGCAAAGGCCTAATAACCACAAGCAGCCCCTACTCCACTATGGGAGACACTGTTTTCATCAAGTTTGAAGCCTCAGTGTTGGCGCGGCAGCCTTTTCTTTCTCTTTCGGGATTGTGTTTTTCTCCACCTGAAAATGCCAAAGAAGGCATAAAAACATGGATTTGTCTCTCCTGCTGCGCACACACTTCGGAGAGCTTGCAAAGGCCTAATAACCACAAGCAGCCCCTACTCCACTATGGGAGACACTGTTTTCATCAAGTTTGAAGCCTCAGTGTTGGCGCGGCAGCCTTTTCTTTCTCTTTCGGGATTGTGTTTTTCTCCACCTGAAAATGCCAAAGAAGGCATAAAAACATGGATTTGTCTCTCCTGCTGCGCACACACTTCGGAGAGCTTGCAAATGCCTAATAACCACAAGCAGCCCCTACTCCAATATGGGAGACACTGTTTTCATCAAGTTTGAAGCCTCAGTGTTGGCGCGGCAGCCTTTTCTTTCTCTTTCGGGATTGTGTTTTTCTCCACCTGAAAATGCCAAAGAAGGCATAAAAACATGGATTTGTCTCTCCTGCTGCGCACACACTTCGGAGAGCTTGCAAAGGCCTAATAACCACAAGCAGCCCCTACTCCACTATGGGAGACACTGTTTTCATCAAGTTTGAAGCCTCAGTGTTGGCGCGGCAGCCTTTTCTTTCTCTTTCGGGATTGTGTTTTTCTCCACCTGAAAATGCCAAAGAAGGCATAAAAACATGGATTTGTCTCTCCTGCTGCGCACACACTTCGGAGAGCTTGCAAATGCCTAATAACCACAAGCAGCCCCTACTCCAATATGGGAGACACTGTTTTCATCAAGTTTGAAGCCTCAGTGTTGGCGCGGCAGCCTTTTCTTTCTCTTTCGGGATTGTGTTTTTCTCCACCTGAAAATGCCAAAGAAGGCATAAAAACATGGATTTGTCTCTCCTGCTGCGCACACACTTCGGAGAGCTTGCAAAGGCCTAATAACCACAAGCAGCCCCTACTCCACTATGGGAGACACTGTTTTCATCAAGTTTGAAGCCTCAGTGTTGGCGCGGCAGCCTTTTCTTTCTCTTTCGGGATTGTGTTTTTCTCCACCTGAAAATGCCAAAGAAGGCATAAAAACATGGATTTGTCTCTCCTGCTGCGCACACACTTCGGAGAGCTTGCAAATGCCTAATAACCACAAGCAGCCCCTACTCCATTATGGGAGACACTGTTTTCATCAAGTTTGAAGCCTCAGTGTTGGCGCGGCAGCCTTTTCTTTCTCTTTCGGGATTGTGTTTTTCTCCACCTGAAAATGCCAAAGAAGGCATAAAAACATGGATTTGTCTCTCCTGCTGCGCACACACTTCGGAGAGCTTGCAAATGCCTAATAACCACAAGCAGCCCCTACTCCAATATGGGAGACACTGTTTTCATCAAGTTTGAAGCCTCAGTTTTGGCTGGACAGCCATTTCTTTATTTTTGGGGCCTGTGTGTTTTTCGACCTGGAAATGGCAAAAAAGGCGCGAAAACATTGATTTGTCTCTCCTGCCGCGCACACACTTCGGAGAGCTTGCAAAGGCCTAATAACCACAAGCAGCCCCTACTCCACTATGGGAGACACTGTTTTCATCAAGTTTGAAGCCTCAGTGTTGGCGCGGCAGCCTTTTCTTTTTCTTTCGGGATTGTGTTTTTCTCCACCTGAAAATGCCAAAGAAGGCATAAAAACATGGATTTGTCTCTCCTGCTGCGCACACACTTCGGAGAGCTTGCAAATGCCTAATAACCACAAGCAGCCCCTACTCCAATATAGGAGACACTGTTTTCATCAAGTTTGAAGCCTCAGTTTTGGCTGGACAGCCATTTCTTTATTTTTGGGGCCTGTGTGTTTTTCGACCTGGAAATGGCAAAAAAGGCGCGAAAACATTGATTTGTCTCTCCTGCCGCGCACACACTTCCGATAGCTTGCGAAGGCCTAAAAAACACAAGCTGCCCTTGAGTTATTGTGGGAGAGAATGTTTTCATCAAGTTTGAAGCCATAGTTTTGGCGCGGCAGCCGTTTCTTTCATTTTGGGGCCTATGTGTTTTTCGACCTTGAAATCGTAAAAAAGGCGCGAAAACATGGATTTGTCTCTCCTGCCGCGCACACACTTCCGATAGCTTGCGAAGGCCTAAAAAACACAAGCGGCCCTTGAGTTATTGTCTGAGAGACTGTTTTAATCAAGTTTGAAGCCTCAGTTTTGGCTGGACAGCCGTTTCTTTATTTTTGGGGCCTTTGTTTTCTTCGACCTGGAAATGGCAAAAAAGGCGCGAAAACATGGATTTGTCTCTCCTGCCGCGCACACACTTCTGATAGCGTGCAAAGGCCTAAAAAACACAAGCAGCCCGTGAGTTATTATGGGAGAGACTGTTTTCATCAAGTTTGAAGCCATAGTTTTGGCGCGGCAGCCGTTTCTTTCATTTTGGGGCCTATGTGTTTTTCGACCTTGAAATCGCAAAAAAGGCGCGAAAACATGGATTTGTCTCTCCTGCCGCGCACACACTTCGGAGAGCTTGCAAATGCCTAATAACCACAAGCAGCCCCTACTCCAATATGGGAGACACTGTTTTCATCAAGTTTGAAGCCTCAGTTTTGGCTGGACAGCCATTTCTTTATTTTTGGGGCCTGTGTGTTTTTCGACCTGGAAATGGCAAAAAAGGCGCGAAAACATTGATTTGTCTCTCCTGCCGCGCACACACTTCGGAGAGCTTGCAAAGGCCTAAAAAACACAAGCAGCCCGTGAGTTATTATGGGAGAGACTGTTTTCATCAAGTTTGAAGCCATAGTTTTGGCGCGGCAGCCGTTTCTTTCATTTTGGGGCCTATGTGTTTTTCGACCTTGAAATCGCAAAAAAGGCGCGAAAACATGGATTTGTCTCTCCTGCCGCGCACACACTTCGGAGAGCTTGCAAATGCCTAATAACCACAAGCAGCCCCTACTCCAATATGGGAGACACTGTTTTCATCAAGTTTGAAGCCTCAGTTTTGGCTGGACAGCCATTTCTTTATTTTTGGGGCCTGTGTGTTTTTCGACCTGGAAATGGCAAAAAAGGCGCGAAAACATTGATTTGTCTCTCCTGCCGCGCACACACTTCGGAGAGCTTGCAAAGGCCTAATAACCACAAGCAGCCCCTACTCCACTATGGGAGACACTGTTTTCATCAAGTTTGAAGCCTCAGTGTTGGCGCGGCAGCCTTTTCTTTCTCTTTCGGGATTGTGTTTTTCTCCACCTGAAAATGCCAAAGAAGGCATAAAAACATGGATTTGTCTCTCCTGCTGCGCACACACTTCGGAGAGCTTGCAAATGCCTAATAACCACAAGCAGCCCCTACTCCAATATGGGAGACACTGTTTTCATCAAGTTTGAAGCCTCAGTGTTGGCGCGGCAGCCTTTTCTTTCTCTTTCGGGATTGTGTTTTTCTCCACCTGAAAATGCCAAAGAAGGCATAAAAACATGGATTTGTCTCTCCTGCTGCGCACACACTTCGGAGAGCTTGCAAATGCCTAATAACCACAAGCAGCCCCTACTCCAATATGGGAGACACTGTTTTCATCAAGTTTGAAGCCTCAGTTTTGGCTGGACAGCCATTTCTTTATTTTTGGGGCCTGTGTGTTTTTCGACCTGGAAATGGCAAAAAAGGCGCGAAAACTTTGATTTGTCTCTCCTGCCGCGCACACACTTCGGAGAGCTTGCAAAGGCCTAATAACCACAAGCAGCCCCTACTCCACTATGGGAGACACTGTTTTCATCAAGTTTGAAGCCTCAGTGTTGGCGCGGCAGCCTTTTCTTTTTCTTTCGGGATTGTGTTTTTCTCCACCTGAAAATGCCAAAGAAGGCATAAAAACATGGATTTGTCTCTCCTGCTGCGCACACACTTCGGAGAGCTTGCAAATGCCTAATAACCACAAGCAGCCCCTACTCCAATATAGGAGACACTGTTTTCATCAAGTTTGAAGCCTCAGTTTTGGCTGGACAGCCATTTCTTTATTTTTGGGGCCTGTGTGTTTTTCGACCTGGAAATGGCAAAAAAGGCGCGAAAACATTGATTTGTCTCTCCTGCCGCGCACACACTTCCGATAGCTTGCGAAGGCCTAAAAAACACAAGCTGCCCTTGAGTTATTGTGGGAGAGAATGTTTTCATCAAGTTTGAAGCCATAGTTTTGGCGCGGCAGCCGTTTCTTTCATTTTGGGGCCTTTGTGTTTTTCGACCTTGAAATCGTAAAAAAGGCGCGAAAACATGGATTTGTCTCTCCTGCCGCGCACACACTTCCGATAGCTTGCGAAGGCCTAAAAAACACAAGCGGCCCTTGAGTTATTGTCTGAGAGACTGTTTTAATCAAGTTTGAAGCCTCAGTTTTGGCTGGACAGCCGTTTCTTTATTTTTGGGGCCTTTGTTTTCTTCGACCTGGAAATGGCAAAAAAGGCGCGAAAACATGGATTTGTCTCTCCTGCCGCGCACACACTTCTGATAGCGTGCAAAGGCCTAAAAAACACAAGCAGCCCGTGAGTTATTATGGGAGAGACTGTTTTCATCAAGTTTGAAGCCATAGTTTTGGCGCGGCAGCCGTTTCTTTCATTTTGGGGCCTATGTGTTTTTCGACCTTGAAATCGCAAAAAAGGCGCGAAAACATGGATTTGTCTCTCCTGCCGCGCACACACTTCGGAGAGCTTGCAAATGCCTAATAACCACAAGCAGCCCCTACTCCAATATGGGAGACACTGTTTTCATCAAGTTTGAAGCCTCAGTTTTGGCTGGACAGCCATTTCTTTATTTTTGGGGCCTGTGTGTTTTTCGACCTGGAAATGGCAAAAAAGGCGCGAAAACATTGATTTGTCTCTCCTGCCGCGCACACACTTCGGAGAGCTTGCAAAGGCCTAAAAAACACAAGCAGCCCGTGAGTTATTATGGGAGAGACTGTTTTCATCAAGTTTGAAGCCATAGTTTTGGCGCGGCAGCCGTTTCTTTCATTTTGGGGCCTATGTGTTTTTCGACCTTGAAATCGCAAAAAAGGCGCGAAAACATGGATTTGTCTCTCCTGCCGCGCACACACTTCGGAGAGCTTGCAAATGCCTAATAACCACAAGCAGCCCCTACTCCAATATGGGAGACACTGTTTTCATCAAGTTTGAAGCCTCAGTTTTGGCTGGACAGCCATTTCTTTATTTTTGGGGCCTGTGTGTTTTTCGACCTGGAAATGGCAAAAAAGGCGCGAAAACATTGATTTGTCTCTCCTGCCGCGCACACACTTCGGAGAGCTTGCAAAGGCCTAATAACCACAAGCAGCCCCTACTCCACTATGGGAGACACTGTTTTCATCAAGTTTGAAGCCTCAGTGTTGGCGCGGCAGCCTTTTCTTTCTCTTTCGGGATTGTGTTTTTCTCCACCTGAAAATGCCAAAGAAGGCATAAAAACATGGATTTGTCTCTCCTGCTGCGCACACACTTCGGAGAGCTTGCAAATGCCTAATAACCACAAGCAGCCCCTACTCCAATATGGGAGACACTGTTTTCATCAAGTTTGAAGCCTCAGTGTTGGCGCGGCAGCCTTTTCTTTCTCTTTCGGGATTGTGTTTTTCTCCACCTGAAAATGCCAAAGAAGGCATAAAAACATGGATTTGTCTCTCCTGCTGCGCACACACTTCGGAGAGCTTGCAAATGCCTAATAACCACAAGCAGCCCCTACTCCAATATGGGAGACACTGTTTTCATCAAGTTTGAAGCCTCAGTGTTGGCGCGGCAGCCTTTTCTTTCTCTTTCGGGATTGTGTTTTTCTCCACCTGAAAATGCCAAAGAAGGCATAAAAACATGGATTTGTCTCTCCTGCTGCGCACACACTTCGGAGAGCTTGCAAAGGCCTAATAACCACAAGCAGCCCCTACTCCACTATGGGAGACACTGTTTTCATCAAGTTTGAAGCCTCAGTGTTGGCGCGGCAGCCTTTTCTTTCTCTTTCGGGATTGTGTTTTTCTCCACCTGAAAATGCCAAAGAAGGCATAAAAACATGGATTTGTCTCTCCTGCTGCGCACACACTTCGGAGAGCTTGCAAATGCCTAATAACCACAAGCAGCCCCTACTCCATTATGGGAGACACTGTTTTCATCAAGTTTGAAGCCTCAGTGTTGGCGCGGCAGCCTTTTCTTTCTCTTTCGGGATTGTGTTTTTCTCCACCTGAAAATGCCAAAGAAGGCATAAAAACATGGATTTGTCTCTCCTGCTGCGCACACACTTCGGAGAGCTTGCAAATGCCTAATAACCACAAGCAGCCCCTACTCCAATATAGGAGACACTGTTTTCATCAAGTTTGAAGCCTCAGTTTTGGCTGGACAGCCATTTCTTTATTTTTGGGGCCTGTGTGTTTTTCGACCTGGAAATGGCAAAAAAGGCGCGAAAACATTGATTTGTCTCTCCTGCCGCGCACACACTTCCGATAGCTTGCGAAGGCCTAAAAAACACAAGCTGCCCTTGAGTTATTGTGGGAGAGAATGTTTTCATCAAGTTTGAAGCCATAGTTTTGGCGCGGCAGCCGTTTCTTTCATTTTGGGGCCTATGTGTTTTTCGACCTTGAAATCGTAAAAAAGGCGCGAAAACATGGATTTGTCTCTCCTGCCGCGCACACACTTCCGATAGCTTGCGAAGGCCTAAAAAACACAAGCGGCCCTTGAGTTATTGTCTGAGAGACTGTTTTAATCAAGTTTGAAGCCTCAGTTTTGGCTGGACAGCCGTTTCTTTATTTTTGGGGCCTTTGTTTTCTTCGACCTGGAAATGGCAAAAAAGGCGCGAAAACATGGATTTGTCTCTCCTGCCGCGCACACACTTCTGATAGCGTGCAAAGGCCTAAAAAACACAAGCAGCCCGTGAGTTATTATGGGAGAGACTGTTTTCATCAAGTTTGAAGCCATAGTTTTGGCGCGGCAGCCGTTTCTTTCATTTTGGGGCCTATGTGTTTTTCGACCTTGAAATCGCAAAAAAGGCGCGAAAACATGGATTTGTCTCTCCTGCCGCGCACACACTTCGGAGAGCTTGCAAATGCCTAATAACCACAAGCAGCCCCTACTCCAATATGGGAGACACTGTTTTCATCAAGTTTGAAGCCTCAGTTTTGGCTGGACAGCCATTTCTTTATTTTTGGGGCCTGTGTGTTTTTCGACCTGGAAATGGCAAAAAAGGCGCGAAAACATTGATTTGTCTCTCCTGCCGCGCACACACTTCGGAGAGCTTGCAAAGGCCTAAAAAACACAAGCAGCCCGTGAGTTATTATGGGAGAGACTGTTTTCATCAAGTTTGAAGCCATAGTTTTGGCGCGGCAGCCGTTTCTTTCATTTTGGGGCCTATGTGTTTTTCGACCTTGAAATCGCAAAAAAGGCGCGAAAACATGGATTTGTCTCTCCTGCCGCGCACACACTTCGGAGAGCTTGCAAATGCCTAATAACCACAAGCAGCCCCTACTCCAATATGGGAGACACTGTTTTCATCAAGTTTGAAGCCTCAGTTTTGGCTGGACAGCCATTTCTTTATTTTTGGGGCCTGTGTGTTTTTCGACCTGGAAATGGCAAAAAAGGCGCGAAAACATTGATTTGTCTCTCCTGCCGCGCACACACTTCGGAGAGCTTGCAAAGGCCTAATAACCACAAGCAGCCCCTACTCCACTATGGGAGACACTGTTTTCATCAAGTTTGAAGCCTCAGTGTTGGCGCGGCAGCCTTTTCTTTCTCTTTCGGGATTGTGTTTTTCTCCACCTGAAAATGCCAAAGAAGGCATAAAAACATGGATTTGTCTCTCCTGCTGCGCACACACTTCGGAGAGCTTGCAAATGCCTAATAACCACAAGCAGCCCCTACTCCAATATGGGAGACACTGTTTTCATCAAGTTTGAAGCCTCAGTGTTGGCGCGGCAGCCTTTTCTTTCTCTTTCGGGATTGTGTTTTTCTCCACCTGAAAATGCCAAAGAAGGCATAAAAACATGGATTTGTCTCTCCTGCTGCGCACACACTTCGGAGAGCTTGCAAATGCCTAATAACCACAAGCAGCCCCTACTCCAATATGGGAGACACTGTTTTCATCAAGTTTGAAGCCTCAGTGTTGGCGCGGCAGCCTTTTCTTTCTCTTTCGGGATTGTGTTTTTCTCCACCTGAAAATGCCAAAGAAGGCATAAAAACATGGATTTGTCTCTCCTGCTGCGCACACACTTCGGAGAGCTTGCAAAGGCCTAATAACCACAAGCAGCCCCTACTCCACTATGGGAGACACTGTTTTCATCAAGTTTGAAGCCTCAGTGTTGGCGCGGCAGCCTTTTCTTTCTCTTTCGGGATTGTGTTTTTCTCCACCTGAAAATGCCAAAGAAGGCATAAAAACATGGATTTGTCTCTCCTGCTGCGCACACACTTCGGAGAGCTTGCAAATGCCTAATAACCACAAGCAGCCCCTACTCCATTATGGGAGACACTGTTTTCATCAAGTTTGAAGCCTCAGTGTTGGCGCGGCAGCCTTTTCTTTCTCTTTCGGGATTGTGTTTTTCTCCACCTGAAAATGCCAAAGAAGGCATAAAAACATGGATTTGTCTCTCCTGCTGCGCACACACTTCGGAGAGCTTGCAAATGCCTAATAACCACAAGCAGCCCCTACTCCAATATAGGAGACACTGTTTTCATCAAGTTTGAAGCCTCAGTTTTGGCTGGACAGCCATTTCTTTATTTTTGGGGCCTGTGTGTTTTTCGACCTGGAAATGGCAAAAAAGGCGCGAAAACATTGATTTGTCTCTCCTGCCGCGCACACACTTCCGATAGCTTGCGAAGGCCTAAAAAACACAAGCTGCCCTTGAGTTATTGTGGGAGAGAATGTTTTCATCAAGTTTGAAGCCATAGTTTTGGCGCGGCAGCCGTTTCTTTCATTTTGGGGCCTATGTGTTTTTCGACCTTGAAATCGTAAAAAAGGCGCGAAAACATGGATTTGTCTCTCCTGCCGCGCACACACTTCCGATAGCTTGCGAAGGCCTAAAAAACACAAGCGGCCCTTGAGTTATTGTCTGAGAGACTGTTTTAATCAAGTTTGAAGCCTCAGTTTTGGCTGGACAGCCGTTTCTTTATTTTTGGGGCCTTTGTTTTCTTCGACCTGGAAATGGCAAAAAAGGCGCGAAAACATGGATTTGTCTCTCCTGCCGCGCACACACTTCTGATAGCGTGCAAAGGCCTAAAAAACACAAGCAGCCCGTGAGTTATTATGGGAGAGACTGTTTTCATCAAGTTTGAAGCCATAGTTTTGGCGCGGCAGCCGTTTCTTTCATTTTGGGGCCTATGTGTTTTTCGACCTTGAAATCGCAAAAAAGGCGCGAAAACATGGATTTGTCTCTCCTGCCGCGCACACACTTCGGAGAGCTTGCAAATGCCTAATAACCACAAGCAGCCCCTACTCCAATATGGGAGACACTGTTTTCATCAAGTTTGAAGCCTCAGTTTTGGCTGGACAGCCATTTCTTTATTTTTGGGGCCTGTGTGTTTTTCGACCTGGAAATGGCAAAAAAGGCGCGAAAACATTGATTTGTCTCTCCTGCCGCGCACACACTTCGGAGAGCTTGCAAAGGCCTAAAAAACACAAGCAGCCCGTGAGTTATTATGGGAGAGACTGTTTTCATCAAGTTTGAAGCCATAGTTTTGGCGCGGCAGCCGTTTCTTTCATTTTGGGGCCTATGTGTTTTTCGACCTTGAAATCGCAAAAAAGGCGCGAAAACATGGATTTGTCTCTCCTGCCGCGCACACACTTCGGAGAGCTTGCAAATGCCTAATAACCACAAGCAGCCCCTACTCCAATATGGGAGACACTGTTTTCATCAAGTTTGAAGCCTCAGTTTTGGCTGGACAGCCATTTCTTTATTTTTGGGGCCTGTGTGTTTTTCGACCTGGAAATGGCAAAAAAGGCGCGAAAACATTGATTTGTCTCTCCTGCCGCGCACACACTTCGGAGAGCTTGCAAAGGCCTAATAACCACAAGCAGCCCCTACTCCACTATGGGAGACACTGTTTTCATCAAGTTTGAAGCCTCAGTGTTGGCGCGGCAGCCTTTTCTTTCTCTTTCGGGATTGTGTTTTTCTCCACCTGAAAATGCCAAAGAAGGCATAAAAACATGGATTTGTCTCTCCTGCTGCGCACACACTTCGGAGAGCTTGCAAAGGCCTAATAACCACAAGCAGCCCCTACTCCACTATGGGAGACACTGTTTTCATCAAGTTTGAAGCCTCAGTGTTGGCGCGGCAGCCTTTTCTTTCTCTTTCGGGATTGTGTTTTTCTCCACCTGAAAATGCCAAAGAAGGCATAAAAACATGGATTTGTCTCTCCTGCTGCGCACACACTTCGGAGAGCTTGCAAATGCCTAATAACCACAAGCAGCCCCTACTCCAATATGGGAGACACTGTTTTCATCAAGTTTGAAGCCTCAGTGTTGGCGCGGCAGCCTTTTCTTTCTCTTTCGGGATTGTGTTTTTCTCCACCTGAAAATGCCAAAGAAGGCATAAAAACATGGATTTGTCTCTCCTGCTGCGCACACACTTCGGAGAGCTTGCAAAGGCCTAATAACCACAAGCAGCCCCTACTCCACTATGGGAGACACTGTTTTCATCAAGTTTGAAGCCTCAGTGTTGGCGCGGCAGCCTTTTCTTTCTCTTTCGGGATTGTGTTTTTCTCCACCTGAAAATGCCAAAGAAGGCATAAAAACATGGATTTGTCTCTCCTGCTGCGCACACACTTCGGAGAGCTTGCAAATGCCTAATAACCACAAGCAGCCCCTACTCCATTATGGGAGACACTGTTTTCATCAAGTTTGAAGCCTCAGTGTTGGCGCGGCAGCCTTTTCTTTCTCTTTCGGGATTGTGTTTTTCTCCACCTGAAAATGCCAAAGAAGGCATAAAAACATGGATTTGTCTCTCCTGCTGCGCACACACTTCGGAGAGCTTGCAAATGCCTAATAACCACAAGCAGCCCCTACTCCAATATGGGAGACACTGTTTTCATCAAGTTTGAAGCCTCAGTTTTGGCTGGACAGCCATTTCTTTATTTTTGGGGCCTGTGTGTTTTTCGACCTGGAAATGGCAAAAAAGGCGCGAAAACATTGATTTGTCTCTCCTGCCGCGCACACACTTCGGAGAGCTTGCAAAGGCCTAATAACCACAAGCAGCCCCTACTCCACTATGGGAGACACTGTTTTCATCAAGTTTGAAGCCTCAGTGTTGGCGCGGCAGCCTTTTCTTTTTCTTTCGGGATTGTGTTTTTCTCCACCTGAAAATGCCAAAGAAGGCATAAAAACATGGATTTGTCTCTCCTGCTGCGCACACACTTCGGAGAGCTTGCAAATGCCTAATAACCACAAGCAGCCCCTACTCCAATATAGGAGACACTGTTTTCATCAAGTTTGAAGCCTCAGTTTTGGCTGGACAGCCATTTCTTTATTTTTGGGGCCTGTGTGTTTTTCGACCTGGAAATGGCAAAAAAGGCGCGAAAACATTGATTTGTCTCTCCTGCCGCGCACACACTTCCGATAGCTTGCGAAGGCCTAAAAAACACAAGCTGCCCTTGAGTTATTGTGGGAGAGAATGTTTTCATCAAGTTTGAAGCCATAGTTTTGGCGCGGCAGCCGTTTCTTTCATTTTGGGGCCTATGTGTTTTTCGACCTTGAAATCGTAAAAAAGGCGCGAAAACATGGATTTGTCTCTCCTGCCGCGCACACACTTCCGATAGCTTGCGAAGGCCTAAAAAACACAAGCGGCCCTTGAGTTATTGTCTGAGAGACTGTTTTAATCAAGTTTGAAGCCTCAGTTTTGGCTGGACAGCCGTTTCTTTATTTTTGGGGCCTTTGTTTTCTTCGACCTGGAAATGGCAAAAAAGGCGCGAAAACATGGATTTGTCTCTCCTGCCGCGCACACACTTCTGATAGCGTGCAAAGGCCTAAAAAACACAAGCAGCCCGTGAGTTATTATGGGAGAGACTGTTTTCATCAAGTTTGAAGCCATAGTTTTGGCGCGGCAGCCGTTTCTTTCATTTTGGGGCCTATGTGTTTTTCGACCTTGAAATCGCAAAAAAGGCGCGAAAACATGGATTTGTCTCTCCTGCCGCGCACACACTTCGGAGAGCTTGCAAATGCCTAATAACCACAAGCAGCCCCTACTCCAATATGGGAGACACTGTTTTCATCAAGTTTGAAGCCTCAGTTTTGGCTGGACAGCCATTTCTTTATTTTTGGGGCCTGTGTGTTTTTCGACCTGGAAATGGCAAAAAAGGCGCGAAAACATTGATTTGTCTCTCCTGCCGCGCACACACTTCGGAGAGCTTGCAAAGGCCTAAAAAACACAAGCAGCCCGTGAGTTATTATGGGAGAGACTGTTTTCATCAAGTTTGAAGCCATAGTTTTGGCGCGGCAGCCGTTTCTTTCATTTTGGGGCCTATGTGTTTTTCGACCTTGAAATCGCAAAAAAGGCGCGAAAACATGGATTTGTCTCTCCTGCTGCGCACACACTTCGGAGAGCTTGCAAATGCCTAATAACCACAAGCAGCCCCTACTCCAATATGGGAGACACTGTTTTCATCAAGTTTGAAGCCTCAGTTTTGGCTGGACAGCCATTTCTTTATTTTTGGGGCCTGTGTGTTTTTCGACCTGGAAATGGCAAAAAAGGCGCGAAAACATTGATTTGTCTCTCCTGCCGCGCACACACTTCGGAGAGCTTGCAAAGGCCTAATAACCACAAGCAGCCCCTACTCCACTATGGGAGACACTGTTTTCATCAAGTTTGAAGCCTCAGTGTTGGCGCGGCAGCCTTTTCTTTCTCTTTCGGGATTGTGTTTTTCTCCACCTGAAAATGCCAAAGAAGGCATAAAAACATGGATTTGTCTCTCCTGCTGCGCACACACTTCGGAGAGCTTGCAAATGCCTAATAACCACAAGCAGCCCCTACTCCAATATGGGAGACACTGTTTTCATCAAGTTTGAAGCCTCAGTGTTGGCGCGGCAGCCTTTTCTTTCTCTTTCGGGATTGTGTTTTTCTCCACCTGAAAATGCCAAAGAAGGCATAAAAACATGGATTTGTCTCTCCTGCTGCGCACACACTTCGGAGAGCTTGCAAAGGCCTAATAACCACAAGCAGCCCCTACTCCACTATGGGAGACACTGTTTTCATCAAGTTTGAAGCCTCAGTGTTGGCGCGGCAGCCTTTTCTTTCTCTTTCGGGATTGTGTTTTTCTCCACCTGAAAATGCCAAAGAAGGCATAAAAACATGGATTTGTCTCTCCTGCTGCGCACACACTTCGGAGAGCTTGCAAATGCCTAATAACCACAAGCAGCCCCTACTCCACTATGGGAGACACTGTTTTCATCAAGTTTGAAGCCTCAGTGTTGGCGCGGCAGCCTTTTCTTTCTCTTTCGGGATTGTGTTTTTCTCCACCTGAAAATGCCAAAGAAGGCATAAAAACATGGATTTGTCTCTCCTGCTGCGCACACACTTCGGAGAGCTTGCAAATGCCTAATAACCACAAGCAGCCCCTACTCCATTATGGGAGACACTGTTTTCATCAAGTTTGAAGCCTCAGTGTTGGCGCGGCAGCCTTTTCTTTCTCTTTCGGGATTGTGTTTTTCTCCACCTGAAAATGCCAAAGAAGGCATAAAAACATGGATTTGTCTCTCCTGCTGCGCACACACTTCGGAGAGCTTGCAAATGCCTAATAACCACAAGCAGCCCCTACTCCAATATGGGAGACACTGTTTTCATCAAGTTTGAAGCCTCAGTTTTGGCTGGACAGCCATTTCTTTATTTTTGGGGCCTGTGTGTTTTTCGACCTGGAAATGGCAAAAAAGGCGCGAAAACATTGATTTGTCTCTCCTGCCGCGCACACACTTCGGAGAGCTTGCAAAGGCCTAATAACCACAAGCAGCCCCTACTCCACTATGGGAGACACTGTTTTCATCAAGTTTGAAGCCTCAGTGTTGGCGCGGCAGCCTTTTCTTTTTCTTTCGGGATTGTGTTTTTCTCCACCTGAAAATGCCAAAGAAGGCATAAAAACATGGATTTGTCTCTCCTGCTGCGCACACACTTCGGAGAGCTTGCAAATGCCTAATAACCACAAGCAGCCCCTACTCCAATATGGGAGACACTGTTTTCATCAAGTTTGAAGCCTCAGTTTTGGCTGGACAGCCATTTCTTTATTTTTGGGGCCTGTGTGTTTTTCGACCTGGAAATGGCAAAAAAGGCGCGAAAACATTGATTTGTCTCTCCTGCCGCGCACACACTTCGGAGAGCTTGCAAAGGCCTAATAACCACAAGCAGCCCCTACTCCACTATGGGAGACACTGTTTTCATCAAGTTTGAAGCCTCAGTGTTGGCGCGGCAGCCTTTTCTTTTTCTTTCGGGATTGTGTTTTTCTCCACCTGAAAATGCCAAAGAAGGCATAAAAACATGGATTTGTCTCTCCTGCTGCGCACACACTTCGGAGAGCTTGCAAATGCCTAATAACCACAAGCAGCCCCTACTCCAATATAGGAGACACTGTTTTCATCAAGTTTGAAGCCTCAGTTTTGGCTGGACAGCCATTTCTTTATTTTTGGGGCCTGTGTGTTTTTCGACCTGGAAATGGCAAAAAAGGCGCGAAAACATTGATTTGTCTCTCCTGCCGCGCACACACTTCCGATAGCTTGCGAAGGCCTAAAAAACACAAGCTGCCCTTGAGTTATTGTGGGAGAGAATGTTTTCATCAAGTTTGAAGCCATAGTTTTGGCGCGGCAGCCGTTTCTTTCATTTTGGGGCCTATGTGTTTTTCGACCTTGAAATCGTAAAAAAGGCGCGAAAACATGGATTTGTCTCTCCTGCCGCGCACACACTTCCGATAGCTTGCGAAGGCCTAAAAAACACAAGCGGCCCTTGAGTTATTGTCTGAGAGACTGTTTTAATCAAGTTTGAAGCCTCAGTTTTGGCTGGACAGCCGTTTCTTTATTTTTGGGGCCTTTGTTTTCTTCGACCTGGAAATGGCAAAAAAGCCGCGAAAACATGGATTTGTCTCTCCTGCCGCGCACACACTTCTGATAGCGTGCAAAGGCCTAAAAAACACAAGCAGCCCGTGAGTTATTATGGGAGAGACTGTTTTCATCAAGTTTGAAGCCATAGTTTTGGCGCGGCAGCCGTTTCTTTCATTTTGGGGCCTATGTGTTTTTCGACCTTGAAATCGCAAAAAAGGCGCGAAAACATGGATTTGTCTCTCCTGCCGCGCACACACTTCGGAGAGCTTGCAAATGCCTAATAACCACAAGCAGCCCCTACTCCAATATGGGAGACACTGTTTTCATCAAGTTTGAAGCCTCAGTTTTGGCTGGACAGCCATTTCTTTATTTTTGGGGCCTGTGTGTTTTTCGACCTGGAAATGGCAAAAAAGGCGCGAAAACATTGATTTGTCTCTCCTGCCGCGCACACACTTCGGAGAGCTTGCAAAGGCCTAAAAAACACAAGCAGCCCGTGAGTTATTATGGGAGAGACTGTTTTCATCAAGTTTGAAGCCATAGTTTTGGCGCGGCAGCCGTTTCTTTCATTTTGGGGCCTATGTGTTTTTCGACCTTGAAATCGCAAAAAAGGCGCGAAAACATGGATTTGTCTCTCCTGCCGCGCACACACTTCGGAGAGCTTGCAAATGCCTAATAACCACAAGCAGCCCCTACTCCAATATGGGAGACACTGTTTTCATCAAGTTTGAAGCCTCAGTTTTGGCTGGACAGCCATTTCTTTATTTTTGGGGCCTGTGTGTTTTTCGACCTGGAAATGGCAAAAAAGGCGCGAAAACATTGATTTGTCTCTTCTGCCGCGCACACACTTCGGAGAGCTTGCAAAGGCCTAATAACCACAAGCAGCCCCTACTCCACTATGGGAGACACTGTTTTCATCAAGTTTGAAGCCTCAGTGTTGGCGCGGCAGCCTTTTCTTTCTCTTTCGGGATTGTGTTTTTCTCCACCTGAAAATGCCAAAGAAGGCATAAAAACATGGATTTGTCTCTCCTGCTGCGCACACACTTCGGAGAGCTTGCAAATGCCTAATAACCACAAGCAGCCCCTACTCCAATATGGGAGACACTGTTTTCATCAAGTTTGAAGCCTCAGTGTTGGCGCGGCAGCCTTTTCTTTCTCTTTCGGGATTGTGTTTTTCTCCACCTGAAAATGCCAAAGAAGGCATAAAAACATGGATTTGTCTCTCCTGCTGCGCACACACTTCGGAGAGCTTGCAAAGGCCTAATAACCACAAGCAGCCCCTACTCCACTATGGGAGACACTGTTTTCATCAAGTTTGAAGCCTCAGTGTTGGCGCGGCAGCCTTTTCTTTCTCTTTCGGGATTGTGTTTTTCTCCACCTGAAAATGCCAAAGAAGGCATAAAAACATGGATTTGTCTCTCCTGCTGCGCACACACTTCGGAGAGCTTGCAAATGCCTAATAACCACAAGCAGCCCCTACTCCACTATGGGAGACACTGTTTTCATCAAGTTTGAAGCCTCAGTGTTGGCGCGGCAGCCTTTTCTTTCTCTTTCGGGATTGTGTTTTTCTCCACCTGAAAATGCCAAAGAAGGCATAAAAACATGGATTTGTCTCTCCTGCTGCGCACACACTTCGGAGAGCTTGCAAATGCCTAATAACCACAAGCAGCCCCTACTCCATTATGGGAGACACTGTTTTCATCAAGTTTGAAGCCTCAGTGTTGGCGCGGCAGCCTTTTCTTTCTCTTTCGGGATTGTGTTTTTCTCCACCTGAAAATGCCAAAGAAGGCATAAAAACATGGATTTGTCTCTCCTGCTGCGCACACACTTCGGAGAGCTTGCAAATGCCTAATAACCACAAGCAGCCCCTACTCCAATATGGGAGACACTGTTTTCATCAAGTTTGAAGCCTCAGTTTTGGCTGGACAGCCATTTCTTTATTTTTGGGGCCTGTGTGTTTTTCGACCTGGAAATGGCAAAAAAGGCGCGAAAACATTGATTTGTCTCTCCTGCCGCGCACACACTTCGGAGAGCTTGCAAAGGCCTAATAACCACAAGCAGCCCCTACTCCACTATGGGAGACACTGTTTTCATCAAGTTTGAAGCCTCAGTGTTGGCGCGGCAGCCTTTTCTTTTTCTTTCGGGATTGTGTTTTTCTCCACCTGAAAATGCCAAAGAAGGCATAAAAACATGGATTTGTCTCTCCTGCTGCGCACACACTTCGGAGAGCTTGCAAATGCCTAATAACCACAAGCAGCCCCTACTCCAATATAGGAGACACTGTTTTCATCAAGTTTGAAGCCTCAGTTTTGGCTGGACAGCCATTTCTTTATTTTTGGGGCCTGTGTGTTTTTCGACCTGGAAATGGCAAAAAAGGCGCGAAAACATTGATTTGTCTCTCCTGCCGCGCACACACTTCCGATAGCTTGCGAAGGCCTAAAAAACACAAGCTGCCCTTGAGTTATTGTGGGAGAGAATGTTTTCATCAAGTTTGAAGCCATAGTTTTGGCGCGGCAGCCGTTTCTTTCATTTTGGGGCCTATGTGTTTTTCGACCTTGAAATCGTAAAAAAGGCGCGAAAACATGGATTTGTCTCTCCTGCCGCGCACACACTTCCGATAGCTTGCGAAGGCCTAAAAAACACAAGCGGCCCTTGAGTTATTGTCTGAGAGACTGTTTTAATCAAGTTTGAAGCCTCAGTTTTGGCTGGACAGCCGTTTCTTTATTTTTGGGGCCTTTGTTTTCTTCGACCTGGAAATGGCAAAAAAGCCGCGAAAACATGGATTTGTCTCTCCTGCCGCGCACACACTTCTGATAGCGTGCAAAGGCCTAAAAAACACAAGCAGCCCGTGAGTTATTATGGGAGAGACTGTTTTCATCAAGTTTGAAGCCATAGTTTTGGCGCGGCAGCCGTTTCTTTCATTTTGGGGCCTATGTGTTTTTCGACCTTGAAATCGCAAAAAAGGCGCGAAAACATGGATTTGTCTCTCCTGCCGCGCACACACTTCGGAGAGCTTGCAAATGCCTAATAACCACAAGCAGCCCCTACTCCAATATGGGAGACACTGTTTTCATCAAGTTTGAAGCCTCAGTTTTGGCTGGACAGCCATTTCTTTATTTTTGGGGCCTGTGTGTTTTTCGACCTGGAAATGGCAAAAAAGGCGCGAAAACATTGATTTGTCTCTCCTGCCGCGCACACACTTCGGAGAGCTTGCAAAGGCCTAAAAAACACAAGCAGCCCGTGAGTTATTATGGGAGAGACTGTTTTCATCAAGTTTGAAGCCATAGTTTTGGCGCGGCAGCCGTTTCTTTCATTTTGGGGCCTATGTGTTTTTCGACCTTGAAATCGCAAAAAAGGCGCGAAAACATGGATTTGTCTCTCCTGCCGCGCACACACTTCGGAGAGCTTGCAAATGCCTAATAACCACAAGCAGCCCCTACTCCAATATGGGAGACACTGTTTTCATCAAGTTTGAAGCCTCAGTTTTGGCTGGACAGCCATTTCTTTATTTTTGGGGCCTGTGTGTTTTTCGACCTGGAAATGGCAAAAAAGGCGCGAAAACATTGATTTGTCTCTCCTGCCGCGCACACACTTCGGAGAGCTTGCAAAGGCCTAATAACCACAAGCAGCCCCTACTCCACTATGGGAGACACTGTTTTCATCAAGTTTGAAGCCTCAGTGTTGGCGCGGCAGCCTTTTCTTTCTCTTTCGGGATTGTGTTTTTCTCCACCTGAAAATGCCAAAGAAGGCATAAAAACATGGATTTGTCTCTCCTGCTGCGCACACACTTCGGAGAGCTTGCAAATGCCTAATAACCACAAGCAGCCCCTACTCCAATATGGGAGACACTGTTTTCATCAAGTTTGAAGCCTCAGTGTTGGCGCGGCAGCCTTTTCTTTCTCTTTCGGGATTGTGTTTTTCTCCACCTGAAAATGCCAAAGAAGGCATAAAAACATGGATTTGTCTCTCCTGCTGCGCACACACTTCGGAGAGCTTGCAAAGGCCTAATAACCACAAGCAGCCCCTACTCCACTATGGGAGACACTGTTTTCATCAAGTTTGAAGCCTCAGTGTTGGCGCGGCAGCCTTTTCTTTCTCTTTCGGGATTGTGTTTTTCTCCACCTGAAAATGCCAAAGAAGGCATAAAAACATGGATTTGTCTCTCCTGCTGCGCACACACTTCGGAGAGCTTGCAAATGCCTAATAACCACAAGCAGCCCCTACTCCAATATGGGAGACACTGTTTTCATCAAGTTTGAAGCCTCAGTGTTGGCGCGGCAGCCTTTTCTTTCTCTTTCGGGATTGTGTTTTTCTCCACCTGAAAATGCCAAAGAAGGCATAAAAACATGGATTTGTCTCTCCTGCTGCGCACACACTTCGGAGAGCTTGCAAATGCCTAATAACCACAAGCAGCCCCTACTCCACTATGGGAGACACTGTTTTCATCAAGTTTGAAGCCTCAGTGTTGGCGCGGCAGCCTTTTCTTTCTCTTTCGGGATTGTGTTTTTCTCCACCTGAAAATGCCAAAGAAGGCATAAAAACATGGATTTGTCTCTCCTGCTGCGCACACACTTCGGAGAGCTTGCAAATGCCTAATAACCACAAGCAGCCCCTACTCCATTATGGGAGACACTGTTTTCATCAAGTTTGAAGCCTCAGTTTTGGCTGGACAGCCATTTCTTTATTTTTGGGGCCTGTGTGTTTTTCGACCTGGAAATGGCAAAAAAGGCGCGAAAACATTGATTTGTCTCTCCTGCCGCGCACACACTTCGGAGAGCTTGCAAAGGCCGCTGTCCAGCCAAAACTGAGGCTTCAAACTTGATGAAAACAGTGTCTCCCATATTGGAGTAGGGGCTGCTTGTGGTTATTAGGCATTTGCAAGCTCTCCGAAGTGTGTGCGCAGCAGGAGAGACAAATCCATGTTTTTATGCCTTCTTTGGCATTTTCAGGTGGAGAAAAACACAATCCCGAAAGAGAAAGAAAAGGCTGCCGCGCCAACACTGAGGCTTCAAACTTGATGAAAACAGTGTCTCCCATAGTGGAGTAGGGGCTGCTTGTGGTTATTAGGCCTTTGCAAGCTCTCCGAAGTGTGTGCGCGGCAGGAGAGACAAATCAATGTTTTCGCGCCTTTTTTGCCATTTCCAGGTCGAAAAACACACAGGCCCCAAAAATAAAGAAATGGCTGTCCAGCCAAAACTGAGGCTTCAAACTTGATGAAAACAGTGTCTCCCATATTGGAGTAGGGGCTGCTTGTGGTTATTAGGCATTTGCAAGCTCTCCGAAGTGTGTGCGCGGCAGGAGAGACAAATCCATGTTTTCGCGCCTTTTTTGCGATTTCAAGGTCGAAAAACACATAGGCCCCAAAATGAAAGAAACGGCTGCCGCGCCAAAACTATGGCTTCAAACTTGATGAAAACAGTCTCTCCCATAATAACTCACGGGCTGCTTGTGTTTTTTAGGCCTTTGCAAGCTCTCCGAAGTGTGTGCGCGGCAGGAGAGACAAATCAATGTTTTCGCGCCTTTTTTGCCATTTCCAGGTCGAAAAACACACAGGCCCCAAAAATAAAGAAATGGCTGTCCAGCCAAAACTGAGGCTTCAAACTTGATGAAAACAGTGTCTCCCATATTGGAGTAGGGGCTGCTTGTGGTTATTAGGCATTTGCAAGCTCTCCGAAGTGTGTGCGCGGCAGGAGAGACAAATCCATGTTTTCGCGCCTTTTTTGCGATTTCAAGGTCGAAAAACACATAGGCCCCAAAATGAAAGAAACGGCTGCCGCGCCAAAACTATGGCTTCAAACTTGATGAAAACAGTCTCTCCCATAATAACTCACGGGCTGCTTGTGTTTTTTAGGCCTTTGCACGCTATCAGAAGTGTGTGCGCGGCAGGAGAGACAAATCCATGTTTTCGCGCCTTTTTTGCCATTTCCAGGTCGAAGAAAACAAAGGCCCCAAAAATAAAGAAACGGCTGTCCAGCCAAAACTGAGGCTTCAAACTTGATTAAAACAGTCTCTCAGACAATAACTCAAGGGCCGCTTGTGTTTTTTAGGCCTTCGCAAGCTATCGGAAGTGTGTGCGCGGCAGGAGAGACAAATCCATGTTTTCGCGCCTTTTTTACGATTTCAAGGTCGAAAAACACATAGGCCCCAAAATGAAAGAAACGGCTGCCGCGCCAAAACTATGGCTTCAAACTTGATGAAAACATTCTCTCCCACAATAACTCAAGGGCAGCTTGTGTTTTTTAGGCCTTCGCAAGCTATCGGAAGTGTGTGCGCGGCAGGAGAGACAAATCAATGTTTTCGCGCCTTTTTTGCCATTTCCAGGTCGAAAAACACACAGGCCCCAAAAATAAAGAAATGGCTGTCCAGCCAAAACTGAGGCTTCAAACTTGATGAAAACAGTGTCTCCTATATTGGAGTAGGGGCTGCTTGTGGTTATTAGGCATTTGCAAGCTCTCCGAAGTGTGTGCGCAGCAGGAGAGACAAATCCATGTTTTTATGCCTTCTTTGGCATTTTCAGGTGGAGAAAAACACAATCCCGAAAGAAAAAGAAAAGGCTGCCGCGCCAACACTGAGGCTTCAAACTTGATGAAAACAGTGTCTCCCATAGTGGAGTAGGGGCTGCTTGTGGTTATTAGGCCTTTGCAAGCTCTCCGAAGTGTGTGCGCAGCAGGAGAGACAAATCCATGTTTTTATGCCTTCTTTGGCATTTTCAGGTGGAGAAAAACACAATCCCGAAAGAGAAAGAAAAGGCTGCCGCGCCAACACTGAGGCTTCAAACTTGATGAAAACAGTGTCTCCCATAGTGGAGTAGGGGCTGCTTGTGGTTATTAGGCCTTTGCAAGCTCTCCGAAGTGTGTGCGCAGCAGGAAAGACAAATCCATGTTTTTATGCCTTCTTTGGCATTTTCAGGTGGAGAAAAACACAATCCCGAAAGAGAAAGAAAAGGCTGCCGCGCCAACACTGAGGCTTCAAACTTGATGAAAACAGTGTCTCCCATATTGGAGTAGGGGCTGCTTGTGGTTATTAGGCATTTGCAAGCTCTCCGAAGTGTGTGCGCAGCAGGAGAGACAAATCCATGTTTTTATGCCTTCTTTGGCATTTTCAGGTGGAGAAAAACACAATCCCGAAAGAGAAAGAAAAGGCTGCCGCGCCAACACTGAGGCTTCAAACTTGATGAAAACAGTGTCTCCCATAGTGGAGTAGGGGCTGCTTGTGGTTATTAGGCCTTTGCAAGCTCTCCGAAGTGTGTGCGCAGCAGGAGAGACAAATCCATGTTTTTATGCCTTCTTTGGCATTTTCAGGTGGAGAAAAACACAATCCCGAAAGAGAAAGAAAAGGCTGCCGCGCCAACACTGAGGCTTCAAACTTGATGAAAACAGTGTCTCCCATATTGGAGTAGGGGCTGCTTGTGGTTATTAGGCATTTGCAAGCTCTCCGAAGTGTGTGCGCAGCAGGAGAGACAAATCCATGTTTTTATGCCTTCTTTGGCATTTTCAGGTGGAGAAAAACACAATCCCGAAAGAGAAAGAAAAGGCTGCCGCGCCAACACTGAGGCTTCAAACTTGATGAAAACAGTGTCTCCCATAGTGGAGTAGGGGCTGCTTGTGGTTATTAGGCCTTTGCAAGCTCTCCGAAGTGTGTGCGCGGCAGGAGAGACAAATCAATGTTTTCGCGCCTTTTTTGCCATTTCCAGGTCGAAAAACACACAGGCCCCAAAAATAAAGAAATGGCTGTCCAGCCAAAACTGAGGCTTCAAACTTGATGAAAACAGTGTCTCCCATATTGGAGTAGGGGCTGCTTGTGGTTATTAGGCATTTGCAAGCTCTCCGAAGTGTGTGCGCGGCAGGAGAGACAAATCCATGTTTTCGCGCCTTTTTTGCGATTTCAAGGTCGAAAAACACATAGGCCCCAAAATGAAAGAAACGGCTGCCGCGCCAAAACTATGGCTTCAAACTTGATGAAAACAGTCTCTCCCATAATAACTCACGGGCTGCTTGTGTTTTTTAGGCCTTTGCAAGCTCTCCGAAGTGTGTGCGCGGCAGGAGAGACAAATCAATGTTTTCGCGCCTTTTTTGCCATTTCCAGGTCGAAAAACACACAGGCCCCAAAAATAAAGAAATGGCTGTCCAGCCAAAACTGAGGCTTCAAACTTGATGAAAACAGTGTCTCCCATATTGGAGTAGGGGCTGCTTGTGGTTATTAGGCATTTGCAAGCTCTCCGAAGTGTGTGCGCGGCAGGAGAGACAAATCCATGTTTTCGCGCCTTTTTTGCGATTTCAAGGTCGAAAAACACATAGGCCCCAAAATGAAAGAAACGGCTGCCGCGCCAAAACTATGGCTTCAAACTTGATGAAAACAGTCTCTCCCATAATAACTCACGGGCTGCTTGTGTTTTTTAGGCCTTTGCACGCTATCAGAAGTGTGTGCGCGGCAGGAGAGACAAATCCATGTTTTCGCGGCTTTTTTGCCATTTCCAGGTCGAAGAAAACAAAGGCCCCAAAAATAAAGAAACGGCTGTCCAGCCAAAACTGAGGCTTCAAACTTGATTAAAACAGTCTCTCAGACAATAACTCAAGGGCCGCTTGTGTTTTTTAGGCCTTCGCAAGCTATCGGAAGTGTGTGCGCGGCAGGAGAGACAAATCCATGTTTTCGCGCCTTTTTTACGATTTCAAGGTCGAAAAACACATAGGCCCCAAAATGAAAGAAACGGCTGCCGCGCCAAAACTATGGCTTCAAACTTGATGAAAACATTCTCTCCCACAATAACTCAAGGGCAGCTTGTGTTTTTTAGGCCTTCGCAAGCTATCGGAAGTGTGTGCGCGGCAGGAGAGACAAATCAATGTTTTCGCGCCTTTTTTGCCATTTCCAGGTCGAAAAACACACAGGCCCCAAAAATAAAGAAATGGCTGTCCAGCCAAAACTGAGGCTTCAAACTTGATGAAAACAGTGTCTCCTATATTGGAGTAGGGGCTGCTTGTGGTTATTAGGCATTTGCAAGCTCTCCGAAGTGTGTGCGCAGCAGGAGAGACAAATCCATGTTTTTATGCCTTCTTTGGCATTTTCAGGTGGAGAAAAACACAATCCCGAAAGAAAAAGAAAAGGCTGCCGCGCCAACACTGAGGCTTCAAACTTGATGAAAACAGTGTCTCCCATAGTGGAGTAGGGGCTGCTTGTGGTTATTAGGCCTTTGCAAGCTCTCCGAAGTGTGTGCGCGGCAGGAGAGACAAATCAATGTTTTCGCGCCTTTTTTGCCATTTCCAGGTCGAAAAACACACAGGCCCCAAAAATAAAGAAATGGCTGTCCAGCCAAAACTGAGGCTTCAAACTTGATGAAAACAGTGTCTCCCATATTGGAGTAGGGGCTGCTTGTGGTTATTAGGCATTTGCAAGCTCTCCGAAGTGTGTGCGCAGCAGGAGAGACAAATCCATGTTTTTATGCCTTCTTTGGCATTTTCAGGTGGAGAAAAACACAATCCCGAAAGAGAAAGAAAAGGCTGCCGCGCCAACACTGAGGCTTCAAACTTGATGAAAACAGTGTCTCCCATAATGGAGTAGGGGCTGCTTGTGGTTATTAGGCATTTGCAAGCTCTCCGAAGTGTGTGCGCAGCAGGAGAGACAAATCCATGTTTTTATGCCTTCTTTGGCATTTTCAGGTGGAGAAAAACACAATCCCGAAAGAGAAAGAAAAGGCTGCCGCGCCAACACTGAGGCTTCAAACTTGATGAAAACAGTGTCTCCCATAGTGGAGTAGGGGCTGCTTGTGGTTATTAGGCATTTGCAAGCTCTCCGAAGTGTGTGCGCAGCAGGAGAGACAAATCCATGTTTTTATGCCTTCTTTGGCATTTTCAGGTGGAGAAAAACACAATCCCGAAAGAGAAAGAAAAGGCTGCCGCGCCAACACTGAGGCTTCAAACTTGATGAAAACAGTGTCTCCCATAGTGGAGTAGGGGCTGCTTGTGGTTATTAGGCCTTTGCAAGCTCTCCGAAGTGTGTGCGCAGCAGGAGAGACAAATCCATGTTTTTATGCCTTCTTTGGCATTTTCAGGTGGAGAAAAACACAATCCCGAAAGAGAAAGAAAAGGCTGCCGCGCCAACACTGAGGCTTCAAACTTGATGAAAACAGTGTCTCCCATAGTGGAGTAGGGGCTGCTTGTGGTTATTAGGCATTTGCAAGCTCTCCGAAGTGTGTGCGCAGCAGGAGAGACAAATCCATGTTTTTATGCCTTCTTTGGCATTTTCAGGTGGAGAAAAACACAATCCCGAAAGAGAAAGAAAAGGCTGCCGCGCCAACACTGAGGCTTCAAACTTGATGAAAACAGTGTCTCCCATAGTGGAGTAGGGGCTGCTTGTGGTTATTAGGCCTTTGCAAGCTCTCCGAAGTGTGTGCGCAGCAGGAGAGACAAATCCATGTTTTTATGCCTTCTTTGGCATTTTCAGGTGGAGAAAAACACAATCCCGAAAGAGAAAGAAAAGGCTGCCGCGCCAACACTGAGGCTTCAAACTTGATGAAAACAGTGTCTCCCATATTGGAGTAGGGGCTGCTTGTGGTTATTAGGCATTTGCAAGCTCTCCGAAGTGTGTGCGCAGCAGGAGAGACAAATCCATGTTTTTATGCCTTCTTTGGCATTTTCAGGTGGAGAAAAACACAATCCCGAAAGAGAAAGAAAAGGCTGCCGCGCCAACACTGAGGCTTCAAACTTGATGAAAACAGTGTCTCCCATAGTGGAGTAGGGGCTGCTTGTGGTTATTAGGCCTTTGCAAGCTCTCCGAAGTGTGTGCGCGGCAGGAGAGACAAATCAATGTTTTCGCGCCTTTTTTGCCATTTCCAGGTCGAAAAACACACAGGCCCCAAAAATAAAGAAATGGCTGTCCAGCCAAAACTGAGGCTTCAAACTTGATGAAAACAGTGTCTCCCATATTGGAGTAGGGGCTGCTTGTGGTTATTAGGCATTTGCAAGCTCTCCGAAGTGTGTGCGCGGCAGGAGAGACAAATCCATGTTTTCGCGCCTTTTTTGCGATTTCAAGGTCGAAAAACACATAGGCCCCAAAATGAAAGAAACGGCTGCCGCGCCAAAACTATGGCTTCAAACTTGATGAAAACAGTCTCTCCCATAATAACTCACGGGCTGCTTGTGTTTTTTAGGCCTTTGCAAGCTCTCCGAAGTGTGTGCGCGGCAGGAGAGACAAATCAATGTTTTCGCGCCTTTTTTGCCATTTCCAGGTCGAAAAACACACAGGCCCCAAAAATAAAGAAATGGCTGTCCAGCCAAAACTGAGGCTTCAAACTTGATGAAAACAGTGTCTCCCATATTGGAGTAGGGGCTGCTTGTGGTTATTAGGCATTTGCAAGCTCTCCGAAGTGTGTGCGCGGCAGGAGAGACAAATCTATGTTTTCGCGCCTTTTTTGCGATTTCAAGGTCGAAAAACACATAGGCCCCAAAATGAAAGAAACGGCTGCCGCGCCAAAACTATGGCTTCAAACTTGATGAAAACAGTCTCTCCCATAATAACTCACGGGCTGCTTGTGTTTTTTAGGCCTTTGCACGCTATCAGAAGTGTGTGCGCGGCAGGAGAGACAAATCCATGTTTTCGCGCCTTTTTTGCCATTTCCAGGTCGAAGAAAACAAAGGCCCCAAAAATAAAGAAACGGCTGTCCAGCCAAAACTGAGGCTTCAAACTTGATTAAAACAGTCTCTCAGACAATAACTCAAGGGCCGCTTGTGTTTTTTAGGCCTTCGCAAGCTATCGGAAGTGTGTGCGCGGCAGGAGAGACAAATCCACGTTTTCGCGCCTTTTTTACGATTTCAAGGTCGAAAAACACATAGGCCCCAAAATGAAAGAAACGGCTGCCGCGCCAAAACTATGGCTTCAAACTTGATGAAAACATTCTCTCCCACAATAACTCAAGGGCAGCTTGTGTTTTTTAGGCCTTCGCAAGCTCTCCGAAGTGTGTGCGCGGCAGGAGAGACAAATCCATGTTTTCGCGCCTTTTTTGCGATTTCAAGGTCGAAAAACACATAGGCCCCAAAATGAAAGAAACGGCTGCCGCGCCAAAACTATGGCTTCAAACTTGATGAAAACAGTCTCTCCCATAATAACTCACGGGCTGCTTGTGTTTTTTAGGCCTTTGCACGCTATCAGAAGTGTGTGCGCGGCAGGAGAGACAAATCCATGTTTTCGCGCCTTTTTTGCCATTTCCAGGTCGAAGAAAACAAAGGCCCCAAAAATAAAGAAACGGCTGTCCAGCCAAAACTGAGGCTTCAAACTTGATTAAAACAGTCTCTCAGACAATAACTCAAGGGCCGCTTGTGTTTTTTAGGCCTTCGCAAGCTATCGGAAGTGTGTGCGCGGCAGGAGAGACAAATCCATGTTTTCGCGCCTTTTTTACGATTTCAAGGTCGAAAAACACATAGGCCCCAAAATGAAAGAAACGGCTGCCGCGCCAAAACTATGGCTTCAAACTTGATGAAAACATTCTCTCCCACAATAACTCAAGGGCAGCTTGTGTTTTTTAGGCCTTCGCAAGCTATCGGAAGTGTGTGCGCGGCAGGAGAGACAAATCAATGTTTTCGCGCCTTTTTTGCCATTTCCAGGTCGAAAAACACACAGGCCCCAAAAATAAAGAAATGGCTGTCCAGCCAAAACTGAGGCTTCAAACTTGATGAAAACAGTGTCTCCTATATTGGAGTAGGGGCTGCTTGTGGTTATTAGGCATTTGCAAGCTCTCCGAAGTGTGTGCGCAGCAGGAGAGACAAATCCATGTTTTTATGCCTTCTTTGGCATTTTCAGGTGGAGAAAAACACAATCCCGAAAGAAAAAGAAAAGGCTGCCGCGCCAACACTGAGGCTTCAAACTTGATGAAAACAGTGTCTCCCATAGTGGAGTAGGGGCTGCTTGTGGTTATTAGGCCTTTGCAAGCTCTCCGAAGTGTGTGCGCGGCAGGAGAGACAAATCAATGTTTTCGCGCCTTTTTTGCCATTTCCAGGTCGAAAAACACACAGGCCCCAAAAATAAAGAAATGGCTGTCCAGCCAAAACTGAGGCTTCAAACTTGATGAAAACAGTGTCTCCCATATTGGAGTAGGGGCTGCTTGTGGTTATTAGGCATTTGCAAGCTCTCCGAAGTGTGTGCGCAGCAGGAGAGACAAATCCATGTTTTTATGCCTTCTTTGGCATTTTCAGGTGGAGAAAAACACAATCCCGAAAGAGAAAGAAAAGGCTGCCGCGCCAACACTGAGGCTTCAAACTTGATGAAAACAGTGTCTCCCATAATGGAGTAGGGGCTGCTTGTGGTTATTAGGCATTTGCAAGCTCTCCGAAGTGTGTGCGCAGCAGGAGAGACAAATCCATGTTTTTATGCCTTCTTTGGCATTTTCAGGTGGAGAAAAACACAATCCCGAAAGAGAAAGAAAAGGCTGCCGCGCCAACACTGAGGCTTCAAACTTGATGAAAACAGTGTCTCCCATAGTGGAGTAGGGGCTGCTTGTGGTTATTAGGCCTTTGCAAGCTCTCCGAAGTGTGTGCGCAGCAGGAGAGACAAATCCATGTTTTTATGCCTTCTTTGGCATTTTCAGGTGGAGAAAAACACAATCCCGAAAGAGAAAGAAAAGGCTGCCGCGCCAACACTGAGGCTTCAAACTTGATGAAAACAGTGTCTCCCATATTGGAGTAGGGGCTGCTTGTGGTTATTAGGCATTTGCAAGCTCTCCGAAGTGTGTGCGCAGCAGGAGAGACAAATCCATGTTTTTATGCCTTCTTTGGCATTTTCAGGTGGAGAAAAACACAATCCCGAAAGAGAAAGAAAAGGCTGCCGCGCCAACACTGAGGCTTCAAACTTGATGAAAACAGTGTCTCCCATAGTGGAGTAGGGGCTGCTTGTGGTTATTAGGCCTTTGCAAGCTCTCCGAAGTGTGTGCGCAGCAGGAGAGACAAATCCATGTTTTTATGCCTTCTTTGGCATTTTCAGGTGGAGAAAAACACAATCCCGAAAGAGAAAGAAAAGGCTGCCGCGCCAACACTGAGGCTTCAAACTTGATGAAAACAGTGTCTCCCATATTGGAGTAGGGGCTGCTTGTGGTTATTAGGCATTTGCAAGCTCTCCGAAGTGTGTGCGCAGCAGGAGAGACAAATCCATGTTTTTATGCCTTCTTTGGCATTTTCAGGTGGAGAAAAACACAATCCCGAAAGAGAAAGAAAAGGCTGCCGCGCCAACACTGAGGCTTCAAACTTGATGAAAACAGTGTCTCCCATAGTGGAGTAGGGGCTGCTTGTGGTTATTAGGCCTTTGCAAGCTCTCCGAAGTGTGTGCGCAGCAGGAAAGACAAATCCATGTTTTTATGCCTTCTTTGGCATTTTCAGGTGGAGAAAAACACAATCCCGAAAGAGAAAGAAAAGGCTGCCGCGCCAACACTGAGGCTTCAAACTTGATGAAAACAGTGTCTCCCATATTGGAGTAGGGGCTGCTTGTGGTTATTAGGCATTTGCAAGCTCTCCGAAGTGTGTGCGCAGCAGGAGAGACAAATCCATGTTTTTATGCCTTCTTTGGCATTTTCAGGTGGAGAAAAACACAATCCCGAAAGAGAAAGAAAAGGCTGCCGCGCCAACACTGAGGCTTCAAACTTGATGAAAACAGTGTCTCCCATAGTGGAGTAGGGGCTGCTTGTGGTTATTAGGCCTTTGCAAGCTCTCCGAAGTGTGTGCGCAGCAGGAGAGACAAATCCATGTTTTTATGCCTTCTTTGGCATTTTCAGGTGGAGAAAAACACAATCCCGAAAGAGAAAGAAAAGGCTGCCGCGCCAACACTGAGGCTTCAAACTTGATGAAAACAGTGTCTCCCATATTGGAGTAGGGGCTGCTTGTGGTTATTAGGCATTTGCAAGCTCTCCGAAGTGTGTGCGCAGCAGGAGAGACAAATCCATGTTTTTATGCCTTCTTTGGCATTTTCAGGTGGAGAAAAACACAATCCCGAAAGAGAAAGAAAAGGCTGCCGCGCCAACACTGAGGCTTCAAACTTGATGAAAACAGTGTCTCCCATAGTGGAGTAGGGGCTGCTTGTGGTTATTAGGCCTTTGCAAGCTCTCCGAAGTGTGTGCGCGGCAGGAGAGACAAATCAATGTTTTCGCGCCTTTTTTGCCATTTCCAGGTCGAAAAACACACAGGCCCCAAAAATAAAGAAATGGCTGTCCAGCCAAAACTGAGGCTTCAAACTTGATGAAAACAGTGTCTCCCATATTGGAGTAGGGGCTGCTTGTGGTTATTAGGCATTTGCAAGCTCTCCGAAGTGTGTGCGCGGCAGGAGAGACAAATCCATGTTTTCGCGCCTTTTTTGCGATTTCAAGGTCGAAAAACACATAGGCCCCAAAATGAAAGAAACGGCTGCCGCGCCAAAACTATGGCTTCAAACTTGATGAAAACAGTCTCTCCCATAATAACTCACGGGCTGCTTGTGTTTTTTAGGCCTTTGCAAGCTCTCCGAAGTGTGTGCGCGGCAGGAGAGACAAATCAATGTTTTCGCGCCTTTTTTGCCATTTCCAGGTCGAAAAACACACAGGCCCCAAAAATAAAGAAATGGCTGTCCAGCCAAAACTGAGGCTTCAAACTTGATGAAAACAGTGTCTCCCATATTGGAGTAGGGGCTGCTTGTGGTTATTAGGCATTTGCAAGCTCTCCGAAGTGTGTGCGCGGCAGGAGAGACAAATCCATGTTTTCGCGCCTTTTTTGCGATTTCAAGGTCGAAAAACACATAGGCCCCAAAATGAAAGAAACGGCTGCCGCGCCAAAACTATGGCTTCAAACTTGATGAAAACAGTCTCTCCCATAATAACTCACGGGCTGCTTGTGTTTTTTAGGCCTTTGCACGCTATCAGAAGTGTGTGCGCGGCAGGAGAGACAAATCCATGTTTTCGCGCCTTTTTTGCCATTTCCAGGTCGAAGAAAACAAAGGCCCCAAAAATAAAGAAACGGCTGTCCAGCCAAAACTGAGGCTTCAAACTTGATTAAAACAGTCTCTCAGACAATAACTCAAGGGCCGCTTGTGTTTTTTAGGCCTTCGCAAGCTATCGGAAGTGTGTGCGCGGCAGGAGAGACAAATCCATGTTTTCGCGCCTTTTTTACGATTTCAAGGTCGAAAAACACATAGGCCCCAAAATGAAAGAAACGGCTGCCGCGCCAAAACTATGGCTTCAAACTTGATGAAAACATTCTCTCCCACAATAACTCAAGGGCAGCTTGTGTTTTTTAGGCCTTCGCAAGCTATCGGAAGTGTGTGCGCGGCAGGAGAGACAAATCAATGTTTTCGCGCCTTTTTTGCCATTTCCAGGTCGAAAAACACACAGGCCCCAAAAATAAAGAAATGGCTGTCCAGCCAAAACTGAGGCTTCAAACTTGATGAAAACAGTGTCTCCTATATTGGAGTAGGGGCTGCTTGTGGTTATTAGGCATTTGCAAGCTCTCCGAAGTGTGTGCGCAGCAGGAGAGACAAATCCATGTTTTTATGCCTTCTTTGGCATTTTCAGGTGGAGAAAAACACAATCCCGAAAGAAAAAGAAAAGGCTGCCGCGCCAACACTGAGGCTTCAAACTTGATGAAAACAGTGTCTCCCATAGTGGAGTAGGGGCTGCTTGTGGTTATTAGGCCTTTGCAAGCTCTCCGAAGTGTGTGCGCGGCAGGAGAGACAAATCAATGTTTTCGCGCCTTTTTTGCCATTTCCAGGTCGAAAAACACACAGGCCCCAAAAATAAAGAAATGGCTGTCCAGCCAAAACTGAGGCTTCAAACTTGATGAAAACAGTGTCTCCCATATTGGAGTAGGGGCTGCTTGTGGTTATTAGGCATTTGCAAGCTCTCCGAAGTGTGTGCGCAGCAGGAGAGACAAATCCATGTTTTTATGCCTTCTTTGGCATTTTCAGGTGGAGAAAAACACAATCCCGAAAGAGAAAGAAAAGGCTGCCGCGCCAACACTGAGGCTTCAAACTTGATGAAAACAGTGTCTCCCATAATGGAGTAGGGGCTGCTTGTGGTTATTAGGCATTTGCAAGCTCTCCGAAGTGTGTGCGCAGCAGGAGAGACAAATCCATGTTTTTATGCCTTCTTTGGCATTTTCAGGTGGAGAAAAACACAATCCCGAAAGAGAAAGAAAAGGCTGCCGCGCCAACACTGAGGCTTCAAACTTGATGAAAACAGTGTCTCCCATAGTGGAGTAGGGGCTGCTTGTGGTTATTAGGCCTTTGCAAGCTCTCCGAAGTGTGTGCGCAGCAGGAGAGACAAATCCATGTTTTTATGCCTTCTTTGGCATTTTCAGGTGGAGAAAAACACAATCCCGAAAGAGAAAGAAAAGGCTGCCGCGCCAACACTGAGGCTTCAAACTTGATGAAAACAGTGTCTCCCATATTGGAGTAGGGGCTGCTTGTGGTTATTAGGCATTTGCAAGCTCTCCGAAGTGTGTGCGCAGCAGGAGAGACAAATCCATGTTTTTATGCCTTCTTTGGCATTTTCAGGTGGAGAAAAACACAATCCCGAAAGAGAAAGAAAAGGCTGCCGCGCCAACACTGAGGCTTCAAACTTGATGAAAACAGTGTCTCCCATAATGGAGTAGGGGCTGCTTGTGGTTATTAGGCATTTGCAAGCTCTCCGAAGTGTGTGCGCAGCAGGAGAGACAAATCCATGTTTTTATGCCTTCTTTGGCATTTTCAGGTGGAGAAAAACACAATCCCGAAAGAGAAAGAAAAGGCTGCCGCGCCAACACTGAGGCTTCAAACTTGATGAAAACAGTGTCTCCCATAGTGGAGTAGGGGCTGCTTGTGGTTATTAGGCATTTGCAAGCTCTCCGAAGTGTGTGCGCAGCAGGAGAGACAAATCCATGTTTTTATGCCTTCTTTGGCATTTTCAGGTGGAGAAAAACACAATCCCGAAAGAGAAAGAAAAGGCTGCCGCGCCAACACTGAGGCTTCAAACTTGATGAAAACAGTGTCTCCCATAGTGGAGTAGGGGCTGCTTGTGGTTATTAGGCCTTTGCAAGCTCTCCGAAGTGTGTGCGCAGCAGGAGAGACAAATCCATGTTTTTATGCCTTCTTTGGCATTTTCAGGTGGAGAAAAACACAATCCCGAAAGAGAAAGAAAAGGCTGCCGCGCCAACACTGAGGCTTCAAACTTGATGAAAACAGTGTCTCCCATAGTGGAGTAGGGGCTGCTTGTGGTTATTAGGCATTTGCAAGCTCTCCGAAGTGTGTGCGCAGCAGGAGAGACAAATCCATGTTTTTATGCCTTCTTTGGCATTTTCAGGTGGAGAAAAACACAATCCCGAAAGAGAAAGAAAAGGCTGCCGCGCCAACACTGAGGCTTCAAACTTGATGAAAACAGTGTCTCCCATAGTGGAGTAGGGGCTGCTTGTGGTTATTAGGCCTTTGCAAGCTCTCCGAAGTGTGTGCGCAGCAGGAGAGACAAATCCATGTTTTTATGCCTTCTTTGGCATTTTCAGGTGGAGAAAAACACAATCCCGAAAGAGAAAGAAAAGGCTGCCGCGCCAACACTGAGGCTTCAAACTTGATGAAAACAGTGTCTCCCATATTGGAGTAGGGGCTGCTTGTGGTTATTAGGCATTTGCAAGCTCTCCGAAGTGTGTGCGCAGCAGGAGAGACAAATCCATGTTTTTATGCCTTCTTTGGCATTTTCAGGTGGAGAAAAACACAATCCCGAAAGAGAAAGAAAAGGCTGCCGCGCCAACACTGAGGCTTCAAACTTGATGAAAACAGTGTCTCCCATAGTGGAGTAGGGGCTGCTTGTGGTTATTAGGCCTTTGCAAGCTCTCCGAAGTGTGTGCGCGGCAGGAGAGACAAATCAATGTTTTCGCGCCTTTTTTGCCATTTCCAGGTCGAAAAACACACAGGCCCCAAAAATAAAGAAATGGCTGTCCAGCCAAAACTGAGGCTTCAAACTTGATGAAAACAGTGTCTCCCATATTGGAGTAGGGGCTGCTTGTGGTTATTAGGCATTTGCAAGCTCTCCGAAGTGTGTGCGCGGCAGGAGAGACAAATCCATGTTTTCGCGCCTTTTTTGCGATTTCAAGGTCGAAAAACACATAGGCCCCAAAATGAAAGAAACGGCTGCCGCGCCAAAACTATGGCTTCAAACTTGATGAAAACAGTCTCTCCCATAATAACTCACGGGCTGCTTGTGTTTTTTAGGCCTTTGCAAGCTCTCCGAAGTGTGTGCGCGGCAGGAGAGACAAATCAATGTTTTCGCGCCTTTTTTGCCATTTCCAGGTCGAAAAACACACAGGCCCCAAAAATAAAGAAATGGCTGTCCAGCCAAAACTGAGGCTTCAAACTTGATGAAAACAGTGTCTCCCATATTGGAGTAGGGGCTGCTTGTGGTTATTAGGCATTTGCAAGCTCTCCGAAGTGTGTGCGCGGCAGGAGAGACAAATCCATGTTTTCGCGCCTTTTTTGCGATTTCAAGGTCGAAAAACACATAGGCCCCAAAATGAAAGAAACGGCTGCCGCGCCAAAACTATGGCTTCAAACTTGATGAAAACAGTCTCTCCCATAATAACTCACGGGCTGCTTGTGTTTTTTAGGCCTTTGCACGCTATCAGAAGTGTGTGCGCGGCAGGAGAGACAAATCCATGTTTTCGCGCCTTTTTTGCCATTTCCAGGTCGAAGAAAACAAAGGCCCCAAAAATAAAGAAACGGCTGTCCAGCCAAAACTGAGGCTTCAAACTTGATTAAAACAGTCTCTCAGACAATAACTCAAGGGCCGCTTGTGTTTTTTAGGCCTTCGCAAGCTATCGGAAGTGTGTGCGCGGCAGGAGAGACAAATCCATGTTTTCGCGCCTTTTTTACGATTTCAAGGTCGAAAAACACATAGGCCCCAAAATGAAAGAAACGGCTGCCGCGCCAAAACTATGGCTTCAAACTTGATGAAAACATTCTCTCCCACAATAACTCAAGGGCAGCTTGTGTTTTTTAGGCCTTCGCAAGCTCTCCGAAGTGTGTGCGCGGCAGGAGAGACAAATCCATGTTTTCGCGCCTTTTTTGCGATTTCAAGGTCGAAAAACACATAGGCCCCAAAATGAAAGAAACGGCTGCCGCGCCAAAACTATGGCTTCAAACTTGATGAAAACAGTCTCTCCCATAATAACTCACGGGCTGCTTGTGTTTTTTAGGCCTTTGCACGCTATCAGAAGTGTGTGCGCGGCAGGAGAGACAAATCCATGTTTTCGCGCCTTTTTTGCCATTTCCAGGTCGAAGAAAACAAAGGCCCCAAAAATAAAGAAACGGCTGTCCAGCCAAAACTGAGGCTTCAAACTTGATTAAAACAGTCTCTCAGACAATAACTCAAGGGCCGCTTGTGTTTTTTAGGCCTTCGCAAGCTATCGGAAGTGTGTGCGCGGCAGGAGAGACAAATCCATGTTTTCGCGCCTTTTTTACGATTTCAAGGTCGAAAAACACATAGGCCCCAAAATGAAAGAAACGGCTGCCGCGCCAAAACTATGGCTTCAAACTTGATGAAAACATTCTCTCCCACAATAACTCAAGGGCAGCTTGTGTTTTTTAGGCCTTCGCAAGCTATCGGAAGTGTGTGCGCGGCAGGAGAGACAAATCAATGTTTTCGCGCCTTTTTTGCCATTTCCAGGTCGAAAAACACACAGGCCCCAAAAATAAAGAAATGGCTGTCCAGCCAAAACTGAGGCTTCAAACTTGATGAAAACAGTGTCTCCTATATTGGAGTAGGGGCTGCTTGTGGTTATTAGGCATTTGCAAGCTCTCCGAAGTGTGTGCGCAGCAGGAGAGACAAATCCATGTTTTTATGCCTTCTTTGGCATTTTCAGGTGGAGAAAAACACAATCCCGAAAGAAAAAGAAAAGGCTGCCGCGCCAACACTGAGGCTTCAAACTTGATGAAAACAGTGTCTCCCATAGTGGAGTAGGGGCTGCTTGTGGTTATTAGGCCTTTGCAAGCTCTCCGAAGTGTGTGCGCGGCAGGAGAGACAAATCAATGTTTTCGCGCCTTTTTTGCCATTTCCAGGTCGAAAAACACACAGGCCCCAAAAATAAAGAAATGGCTGTCCAGCCAAAACTGAGGCTTCAAACTTGATGAAAACAGTGTCTCCCATATTGGAGTAGGGGCTGCTTGTGGTTATTAGGCATTTGCAAGCTCTCCGAAGTGTGTGCGCAGCAGGAGAGACAAATCCATGTTTTTATGCCTTCTTTGGCATTTTCAGGTGGAGAAAAACACAATCCCGAAAGAGAAAGAAAAGGCTGCCGCGCCAACACTGAGGCTTCAAACTTGATGAAAACAGTGTCTCCCATAATGGAGTAGGGGCTGCTTGTGGTTATTAGGCATTTGCAAGCTCTCCGAAGTGTGTGCGCAGCAGGAGAGACAAATCCATGTTTTTATGCCTTCTTTGGCATTTTCAGGTGGAGAAAAACACAATCCCGAAAGAGAAAGAAAAGGCTGCCGCGCCAACACTGAGGCTTCAAACTTGATGAAAACAGTGTCTCCCATAGTGGAGTAGGGGCTGCTTGTGGTTATTAGGCCTTTGCAAGCTCTCCGAAGTGTGTGCGCAGCAGGAGAGACAAATCCATGTTTTTATGCCTTCTTTGGCATTTTCAGGTGGAGAAAAACACAATCCCGAAAGAGAAAGAAAAGGCTGCCGCGCCAACACTGAGGCTTCAAACTTGATGAAAACAGTGTCTCCCATATTGGAGTAGGGGCTGCTTGTGGTTATTAGGCATTTGCAAGCTCTCCGAAGTGTGTGCGCAGCAGGAGAGACAAATCCATGTTTTTATGCCTTCTTTGGCATTTTCAGGTGGAGAAAAACACAATCCCGAAAGAGAAAGAAAAGGCTGCCGCGCCAACACTGAGGCTTCAAACTTGATGAAAACAGTGTCTCCCATAGTGGAGTAGGGGCTGCTTGTGGTTATTAGGCCTTTGCAAGCTCTCCGAAGTGTGTGCGCGGCAGGAGAGACAAATCAATGTTTTCGCGCCTTTTTTGCCATTTCCAGGTCGAAAAACACACAGGCCCCAAAAATAAAGAAATGGCTGTCCAGCCAAAACTGAGGCTTCAAACTTGATGAAAACAGTGTCTCCCATATTGGAGTAGGGGCTGCTTGTGGTTATTAGGCATTTGCAAGCTCTCCGAAGTGTGTGCGCGGCAGGAGAGACAAATCCATGTTTTCGCGCCTTTTTTGCGATTTCAAGGTCGAAAAACACATAGGCCCCAAAATGAAAGAAACGGCTGCCGCGCCAAAACTATGGCTTCAAACTTGATGAAAACAGTCTCTCCCATAATAACTCACGGGCTGCTTGTGTTTTTTAGGCCTTTGCAAGCTCTCCGAAGTGTGTGCGCGGCAGGAGAGACAAATCAATGTTTTCGCGCCTTTTTTGCCATTTCCAGGTCGAAAAACACACAGGCCCCAAAAATAAAGAAATGGCTGTCCAGCCAAAACTGAGGCTTCAAACTTGATGAAAACAGTGTCTCCCATATTGGAGTAGGGGCTGCTTGTGGTTATTAGGCATTTGCAAGCTCTCCGAAGTGTGTGCGCGGCAGGAGAGACAAATCCATGTTTTCGCGCCTTTTTTGCGATTTCAAGGTCGAAAAACACATAGGCCCCAAAATGAAAGAAACGGCTGCCGCGCCAAAACTATGGCTTCAAACTTGATGAAAACAGTCTCTCCCATAATAACTCACGGGCTGCTTGTGTTTTTTAGGCCTTTGCACGCTATCAGAAGTGTGTGCGCGGCAGGAGAGACAAATCCATGTTTTCGCGCCTTTTTTGCCATTTCCAGGTCGAAGAAAACAAAGGCCCCAAAAATAAAGAAACGGCTGTCCAGCCAAAACTGAGGCTTCAAACTTGATTAAAACAGTCTCTCAGACAATAACTCAAGGGCCGCTTGTGTTTTTTAGGCCTTCGCAAGCTATCGGAAGTGTGTGCGCGGCAGGAGAGACAAATCCATGTTTTCGCGCCTTTTTTACGATTTCAAGGTCGAAAAACACATAGGCCCCAAAATGAAAGAAACGGCTGCCGCGCCAAAACTATGGCTTCAAACTTGATGAAAACATTCTCTCCCACAATAACTCAAGGGCAGCTTGTGTTTTTTAGGCCTTCGCAAGCTATCGGAAGTGTGTGCGCGGCAGGAGAGACAAATCAATGTTTTCGCGCCTTTTTTGCCATTTCCAGGTCGAAAAACACACAGGCCCCAAAAATAAAGAAATGGCTGTCCAGCCAAAACTGAGGCTTCAAACTTGATGAAAACAGTGTCTCCTATATTGGAGTAGGGGCTGCTTGTGGTTATTAGGCATTTGCAAGCTCTCCGAAGTGTGTGCGCAGCAGGAGAGACAAATCCATGTTTTTATGCCTTCTTTGGCATTTTCAGGTGGAGAAAAACACAATCCCGAAAGAAAAAGAAAAGGCTGCCGCGCCAACACTGAGGCTTCAAACTTGATGAAAACAGTGTCTCCCATAGTGGAGTAGGGGCTGCTTGTGGTTATTAGGCCTTTGCAAGCTCTCCGAAGTGTGTGCGCGGCAGGAGAGACAAATCAATGTTTTCGCGCCTTTTTTGCCATTTCCAGGTCGAAAAACACACAGGCCCCAAAAATAAAGAAATGGCTGTCCAGCCAAAACTGAGGCTTCAAACTTGATGAAAACAGTGTCTCCCATATTGGAGTAGGGGCTGCTTGTGGTTATTAGGCATTTGCAAGCTCTCCGAAGTGTGTGCGCAGCAGGAGAGACAAATCCATGTTTTTATGCCTTCTTTGGCATTTTCAGGTGGAGAAAAACACAATCCCGAAAGAGAAAGAAAAGGCTGCCGCGCCAACACTGAGGCTTCAAACTTGATGAAAACAGTGTCTCCCATAATGGAGTAGGGGCTGCTTGTGGTTATTAGGCATTTGCAAGCTCTCCGAAGTGTGTGCGCAGCAGGAGAGACAAATCCATGTTTTTATGCCTTCTTTGGCATTTTCAGGTGGAGAAAAACACAATCCCGAAAGAGAAAGAAAAGGCTGCCGCGCCAACACTGAGGCTTCAAACTTGATGAAAACAGTGTCTCCCATAGTGGAGTAGGGGCTGCTTGTGGTTATTAGGCCTTTGCAAGCTCTCCGAAGTGTGTGCGCAGCAGGAGAGACAAATCCATGTTTTTATGCCTTCTTTGGCATTTTCAGGTGGAGAAAAACACAATCCCGAAAGAGAAAGAAAAGGCTGCCGCGCCAACACTGAGGCTTCAAACTTGATGAAAACAGTGTCTCCCATATTGGAGTAGGGGCTGCTTGTGGTTATTAGGCATTTGCAAGCTCTCCGAAGTGTGTGCGCAGCAGGAGAGACAAATCCATGTTTTTATGCCTTCTTTGGCATTTTCAGGTGGAGAAAAACACAATCCCGAAAGAGAAAGAAAAGGCTGCCGCGCCAACACTGAGGCTTCAAACTTGATGAAAACAGTGTCTCCCATAGTGGAGTAGGGGCTGCTTGTGGTTATTAGGCCTTTGCAAGCTCTCCGAAGTGTGTGCGCAGCAGGAGAGACAAATCCATGTTTTTATGCCTTCTTTGGCATTTTCAGGTGGAGAAAAACACAATCCCGAAATCGCAAAAAAGGCGCGAAAACATGGATTTGTCTCTCCTGCCGCGCACACACTTCCGATAGCGTGCAAAGGCCTAAAAAACACAAGCAGCCCGTGAGTTATTATGGGAGAGACTGTTTTCATCAAGTTTGAAGCCTCAGTGTTGGCGCGGCAGCCTTTTCTTTCTCTTTCGGGATTGTGTTTTTCTCCACCTGAAAATGCCAAAGAAGGCATAAAAACATGGATTTGTCTCTCCTGCTGCGCACACACTTCGGAGAGCTTGCAAATGCCTAATAACCACAAGCAGCCCCTACTCCAATATGGGAGACACTGTTTTCATCAAGTTTTAAGCCTCAGTGTTGGCGCGGCAGCCTTTTCTTTCTCTTTCGGGATTGTGTTTTTCTCCACCTGAAAATGCCAAAGAAGGCATAAAAACATGGATTTGTCTCTCCTGCTGCGCACACACTTCGGAGAGCTTGCAAAGGCCTAATAACCACAAGCAGCCCCTACTCCACTATGGGAGACACTGTTTTCATCAAGTTTGAAGCCTCAGTGTTGGCGCGGCAGCCTTTTCTTTCTCTTTCGGGATTGTGTTTTTCTCCACCTGAAAATGCCAAAGAAGGCATAAAAACATGGATTTGTCTCTCCTGCTGCGCACACACTTCGGAGAGCTTGCAAATGCCTAATAACCACAAGCAGCCCCTACTCCAATATGGGAGACACTGTTTTCATCAAGTTTGAAGCCTCAGTGTTGGCGCGGCAGCCTTTTCTTTCTCTTTCGGGATTGTGTTTTTCTCCACCTGAAAATGCCAAAGAAGGCATAAAAACATGGATTTGTCTCTCCTGCTGCGCACACACTTCGGAGAGCTTGCAAAGGCCTAATAACCACAAGCAGCCCCTACTCCACTATGGGAGACACTGTTTTCATCAAGTTTGAAGCCTCAGTGTTGGCGCGGCAGCCTTTTCTTTCTCTTTCGGGATTGTGTTTTTCTCCACCTGAAAATGCCAAAGAAGGCATAAAAACATGGATTTGTCTCTCCTGCTGCGCACACACTTCGGAGAGCTTGCAAATGCCTAATAACCACAAGCAGCCCCTACTCCAATATGGGAGACACTGTTTTCATCAAGTTTGAAGCCTCAGTGTTGGCGCGGCAGCCTTTTCTTTCTCTTTCGGGATTGTGTTTTTCTCCACCTGAAAATGCCAAAGAAGGCATAAAAACATGGATTTGTCTCTCCTGCTGCGCACACACTTCGGAGAGCTTGCAAAGGCCTAATAACCACAAGCAGCCCCTACTCCACTATGGGAGACACTGTTTTCATCAAGTTTGAAGCCTCAGTGTTGGCGCGGCAGCCTTTTCTTTCTCTTTCGGGATTGTGTTTTTCTCCACCTGAAAATGCCAAAGAAGGCATAAAAACATGGATTTGTCTCTCCTGCTGCGCACACACTTCGGAGAGCTTGCAAATGCCTAATAACCACAAGCAGCCCCTACTCCATTATGGGAGACACTGTTTTCATCAAGTTTGAAGCCTCAGTGTTGGCGCGGCAGCCTTTTCTTTCTCTTTCGGGATTGTGTTTTTCTCCACCTGAAAATGCCAAAGAAGGCATAAAAACATGGATTTGTCTCTCCTGCTGCGCACACACTTCGGAGAGCTTGCAAATGCCTAATAACCACAAGCAGCCCCTACTCCAATATGGGAGACACTGTTTTCATCAAGTTTGAAGCCTCAGTTTTGGCTGGACAGCCATTTCTTTATTTTTGGGGCCTGTGTGTTTTTCGACCTGGAAATGGCAAAAAAGGCGCGAAAACATTGATTTGTCTCTCCTGCCGCGCACACACTTCGGAGAGCTTGCAAAGGCCTAATAACCACAAGCAGCCCCTACTCCACTATGGGAGACACTGTTTTCATCAAGTTTGAAGCCTCAGTGTTGGCGCGGCAGCCTTTTCTTTTTCTTTCGGGATTGTGTTTTTCTCCACCTGAAAATGCCAAAGAAGGCATAAAAACATGGATTTGTCTCTCCTGCTGCGCACACACTTCGGAGAGCTTGCAAATGCCTAATAACCACAAGCAGCCCCTACTCCAATATAGGAGACACTGTTTTCATCAAGTTTGAAGCCTCAGTTTTGGCTGGACAGCCATTTCTTTATTTTTGGGGCCTGTGTGTTTTTCGACCTGGAAATGGCAAAAAAGGCGCGAAAACATTGATTTGTCTCTCCTGCCGCGCACACACTTCCGATAGCTTGCGAAGGCCTAAAAAACACAAGCTGCCCTTGAGTTATTGTGGGAGAGAATGTTTTCATCAAGTTTGAAGCCATAGTTTTGGCGCGGCAGCCGTTTCTTTCATTTTGGGGCCTATGTGTTTTTCGACCTTGAAATCGTAAAAAAGGCGCGAAAACATGGATTTGTCTCTCCTGCCGCGCACACACTTCCGATAGCTTGCGAAGGCCTAAAAAACACAAGCGGCCCTTGAGTTATTGTCTGAGAGACTGTTTTAATCAAGTTTGAAGCCTCAGTTTTGGCTGGACAGCCGTTTCTTTATTTTTGGGGCCTTTGTTTTCTTCGACCTGGAAATGGCAAAAAAGGCGCGAAAACATGGATTTGTCTCTCCTGCCGCGCACACACTTCTGATAGCGTGCAAAGGCCTAAAAAACACAAGCAGCCCGTGAGTTATTATGGGAGAGACTGTTTTCATCAAGTTTGAAGCCATAGTTTTGGCGCGGCAGCCGTTTCTTTCATTTTGGGGCCTATGTGTTTTTCGACCTTGAAATCGCAAAAAAGGCGCGAAAACATGGATTTGTCTCTCCTGCCGCGCACACACTTCGGAGAGCTTGCAAATGCCTAATAACCACAAGCAGCCCCTACTCCAATATGGGAGACACTGTTTTCATCAAGTTTGAAGCCTCAGTTTTGGCTGGACAGCCATTTCTTTATTTTTGGGGCCTGTGTGTTTTTCGACCTGGAAATGGCAAAAAAGGCGCGAAAACATTGATTTGTCTCTCCTGCCGCGCACACACTTCGGAGAGCTTGCAAAGGCCTAAAAAACACAAGCAGCCCGTGAGTTATTATGGGAGAGACTGTTTTCATCAAGTTTGAAGCCATAGTTTTGGCGCGGCAGCCGTTTCTTTCATTTTGGGGCCTATGTGTTTTTCGACCTTGAAATCGCAAAAAAGGCGCGAAAACATGGATTTGTCTCTCCTGCCGCGCACACACTTCGGAGAGCTTGCAAATGCCTAATAACCACAAGCAGCCCCTACTCCAATATGGGAGACACTGTTTTCATCAAGTTTGAAGCCTCAGTTTTGGCTGGACAGCCATTTCTTTATTTTTGGGGCCTGTGTGTTTTTCGACCTGGAAATGGCAAAAAAGGCGCGAAAACATTGATTTGTCTCTCCTGCCGCGCACACACTTCGGAGAGCTTGCAAAGGCCTAATAACCACAAGCAGCCCCTACTCCACTATGGGAGACACTGTTTTCATCAAGTTTGAAGCCTCAGTGTTGGCGCGGCAGCCTTTTCTTTCTCTTTCGGGATTGTGTTTTTCTCCACCTGAAAATGCCAAAGAAGGCATAAAAACATGGATTTTTCTCTCCTGCTGCGCACACACTTCGGAGAGCTTGCAAATGCCTAATAACCACAAGCAGCCCCTACTCCAATATGGGAGACACTGTTTTCATCAAGTTTGAAGCCTCAGTGTTGGCGCG